>NW_026618933.1:0-10351 GCF_000801105.2 Raphanus sativus
CGATCTAAGAAGCTTTATTTGGAACCACTAATCAGTGGAGAATAACCAGGAAGTTAATAAATATCATAAGTGTTGTGAGCAAGAAGATATCCTGTTGAGATGAAGCAATAAAGATCAAGACATGAGATAGGCGTGTGTTGAAGTTACAAGGAGAAGTGATCACCTGTCCGTACAGTTTAACCTAAGCTTGCCTTGAAAGTCAAGCGAAGGGAAAGGAGTTGGATAGATATCTTGCCTTGGTCTTCAGAAGCTCTGGAATAGTTTAATATAGTGGTTGCAAGTGGCTGGAGCCGTTGGCAAGTGAAGACAATCAGGGATCACATGTTCTGATCAGGAAGAGAGAGGAAGAGGAGCTGTCACTCTCAGTCAAGCTGATCGTGCCCCTGCCATACTGTGAACCATTTGTTTATTGTTTCTGTAGTCAACTTGCCTATCCATTGTCTTTGTCTATTTAAACATTGTAACAACAATCTAATCAATCAAGGAATTACTTTCTCTCCTTCTCTCTCTCTCAAAATCGTCACTCACACAAACTCTCTCTCTTTCTCTCATTGTTCTTCATTTCTCCAGCAACATATCTCTTTGATTCTCTTATCCTATCAATTCTCACATGGTATCAGAGCTTTAAGCTCTTGAAACCTTTCTTTCTTCCGCAAAGCTCTGTGTTTTTATTTCTATTTTTGGCAAAGTTCATACTGTTCTTGGTGTGTTCTTCATTCTCTTATCCAGATTTTACCAAAAATAGCAAAGTTCATCCAATTCTTCTTTAAATTTCTTTGTCTCACTCTGATAATTCCTTTGAAGTCTGTTCCACTGGATACTAGCTGTTCTTGATGTTATCCAGCTACTCATGATGGAAAAATCAGAGATTTCTATTTCAGTAACCCTAGAGGGGTCTAATTATTTGATATGGTCAAGAGTGGCCAGATTTACCTTGGGGAGTCATGGACTTTGGGACAGCCACATCATGAAGGCTGGAACTTCAAAGAAGATGACTCAAGAGGAAATTAAGTTCACACGCCTGGAGCATGACAGCAAGTGGGTTCAAGAAGATCAGCAAACACTTGGAATCATACAAAACTCCCTATCTCCAACAATCTTGAAGACACACTCCCATGTTCAAACCGCAAGAAATCTATGGGAAACTCTTCAGCTTGGATATGGAAGTTTATGGGAGAGCCTTCAAGTTGTTTATGAGCAGGATAGGCTTCTGAGCTTATTACTGCGCCTGGATTCAACCCACAACAAGCTGATAAATTATTTCCTTAGAGAAGGAAAGATACCAGACTTAGGAGAAGCTGGTGTTCTTAGAAGTCAACCAAATGGATATGAGCTCAAGGAGTTTGAGCATCCAGTGATTCATGGAAGAACCATGTACTCAGCGCTCAGTAGTGACACCACTAGAGGAGAATGGTGGAGAAGTGAGACTGGCGCAACCAACACTGATGGTCCAGCAACCAGGAGAGACCTTGATCTCTTTATCAAAGCTGCTCAATCCCTTATCTCATCCAAGAAGGCGGGTATATCATCTCCTGACTCTAAACCCATTATTATAGATTCAGGAGCTAGTCATCACATGATTAGTGATAGGAACTTGATTAGTGATATCCAGCCTGCTACTGGAAATGTTCTGATAGCTAATGGTGATAAGGTGAAGATAGAAGGGATAGGGAACCTTAGGTTGTTTGATAGGGAATCAACTGCCTTATATATGCCTAAGTTTACATCTAACCTGTTATCTGTGAGGAGAGCTACTGTTGATCTGAGTTGTCAGGTTGTCTTCAGACCAGATGAGGTTGAGTTTCAAGATTTGAAGACAGGGCAGGTTATTGGAAGAGGTCACGGCCATCAGGAGCTGTATCATCTCCAAAAGACACAACTAGCTGAATCTACCTCATGTTGCTTGGTCAGTACATCTGCTGGGGTTGAGAGCACTATATGGCACGCCAGGCTGGGACATCCGCACACTAGAGCACTCAATCTGATGCTTCCTGGAGTGGTGTTTAAAAATGATGAGTGTGAAGCATGCATCTTGGGGAAGCATTGCAAGACAGTATTCCCAAGGTCCAACACGATTTATGAGAAGTGTTTTGACCTAGTTCACTCTGATGTGTGGACTGCACCTTGTATGTCCAGAGAGAATCACAAGTACTTTGTTACCTTCATTGATGAGAAGTCCAAGTACACTTGGGTCACACTGATCCAGTCTAAGGACAGAGTCTTGGAAGCTTTCAAGAATTATCATTCACATGTCACCAACCACTTCAGTGCTAAGGTGAAGATTCTCAGGTCAGATAATGGTGGAGAGTACACAAGTGGAGCTTTCAAGCAATTTTTATCTCAACAAGGGATTATTCATCAGACCAGTTGTCCTTATACTCCTCAGCAAAATGGAGTTGCTGAAAGGAAGAACAGGCATCTTATGGAGGTGGCTAGATCAATGATGTTCCATATGAGTGTTCCAAAGAGGTTCTGGAGTGATGCTGTGGTTTCTGCTTGTCATCTGATCAACAGAACCCCAACTAGAGTTCTCAATGACATATCTCCTTATGAAGTTCTCAACAAGAGCAAGCCATCTCTGGATCACATGCGGGTGTTTGGATGTATCTGTTTTGTATTGGTACCAGGAGGGCAGAGGAACAAGCTTGATGCAAGAAGCACAAAGGCAGTGTTCATTGGGTATTCTCCTCACCAGAAAGGCTACAAGTGTTATGTACCAGAGACCAGGAGGGTTTTAATCTCACGAGATGTCAAGTTCATGGAGTCTAGGAGCTACTATGATGGGAAGAATTGGGAAGATTTGGAGAATCTATCCCAACCTACTTCAGATAGAGCTGATAGCCTCAGAAGAGTAATGGAGAGTCTTGGTATCAGTGTACCTATTAAGAGGATACCTGAAGTACAAGTGACAGCTCCAGTGCAACCAGGATTAGTAAGTGATAATGGGGACACAGAAATCACTCACCTTGATCCTGAGGGGGACAATCAAGCCGAACAACATCAAGAGGATGTTTCAGCAAGTCATGATCAAGCTGAGCATCATGCGCAAGAGGAGCAAGATCACAGTACTCAAGAGGAGACAGTGGTGAGCTCAAGCCAGCAGAATAGTGGATCAGTGATACCTGAAGAAGGCACAACCCAACCAGAGCTAAGAAGAAGTGCTAGGATCAAGCAACCAGCATCAAACTGGAAGAACAACCGGGTCTACTTCAACTCTCAAGCTGTAGCTCATCCTATACAAGCAGTGTGCTCTCTTGCTCAATATCCTCAAGAGCATGTGGTGTTTATTGGGGAGTTGGATCAAGAGTACATTCCAAGGTCCTATGAAGAAGCCATGGAACATGCTGAATGGAGGGAATCAGTGGGAAGTGAGACTAGTGCCATGATCATCAATGATACATGGTATGAAGCAGAGTTACCCAAAGGCAAGAGGGCAGTAACAAGCAGGTGGATCTTCACAATCAAATACAATGCTGATGGTACAGTAGAGAGGCGTAAGACAAGGCTGGTAGCAAGAGGCTTCACTCAGACCTATGGAGAGGATTATCTAGACACCTTTGCGCCAGTAGCCAAGTTGCACACTATAAGGATAGTCCTATCTTTGGCAGTAAATCTAGAGTGGGATCTATGGCAGATGGATGTGAAGAATGCTTTCCTACAAGGAGAGTTGGAAGATGAAGTTTACATGAAGCCACCTCCTGGTCTAGAGCATCTAGTGAAGCCTGGAAATGTCCTTAGACTAAAGAAAGCCATCTATGGATTGAAGCAATCACCTAGAGCTTGGTATCACAAACTAAGCACTACGCTCAATGGAAGAGGTTTTGTGAAATCTGAGGCTGACCACACGTTGTTCACACTGACCAGCAAGAAGGGAATCATTGTGATCTTGGTATATGTGGATGATATCATCATCACTGGCAGTGATAAAGAGGGCATACTTGCAACTAAGGCATATCTCAAGTCATCATTTGATATCAAGGATTTGGGAGAGCTCAAATACTTTCTAGGCATTGAGATATGCAGATCCAAGGAGGGTCTATTCCTATCTCAAAGAAAGTATACATTGGATCTGCTAAGAGAGGCTGGTGATCTAGGAAGAAAAGCTGCAAGGACTCCACTTGAAGATGGGTACAAAGTGATGCGTGAGGGGGAGATTGAGAATCAACCATACACTGATGTTAAGCATTATAGAAGGATGGTTGGAAAGCTTATATATCTTACCATTACTAGACCAGATGTGTGCTTTGCAGTCAACCAAGTAAGCCAGCATATGCAAGCTCCCAAGATGTATCATTGGGGCATGGTTGAGAGGATACTAAGGTACCTAAGAGAAGCGCCAGGAAAAGGAGTGTGGATGGGATGCAACAAGAGTACTGAAATAGTGGGGTATTGTGATGCTGATTGGGCTGGAGACAGAGTAGATAGAAGATCTACAACCGGCTACTGCACCTTCATTGGAGGCAACTTAGTGACTTGGAAAAGCAAGAAGCAGAAGGTTGTATCATGCTCAAGTGCTGAGGCAGAGTATAGAGCCATGAGGAAGCTGACAAGTGAGCTTATATGGATCAGGAACCTGCTTCATGATCTTGGGATAGAAACAACATCTCCAATCACCATGCATTGTGACAATCAAGCAGCAATACACATAGCATCTAACAATGTGTTCCATGAGAGGACTAAACACATTGAAGTAGATTGCCACAAGGTCAGACAAGCTGTTGAGCAGAGAATCATCCTACCATGCTATACAAGAAGTGAAGACCAACTGGCTGATGTCTTCACCAAATCCGCAAGTTCAAAGGTTTGTGAGTTCATACACTCAAAACTTGGACTTGTGGACCTCTCATCTCACTGATCCTCTAACCATGAGGTGTTCTACTCTTTTTCCTTGATATGTTTTTGTCCCACTGGGTTTTGCATATCAAGGTTTTAATGAGGGAATGCTTCATGGTTTCCAAGCTTGACTTGTTCCACATGGTCAAGCTTGAGGGGGAGTGTTGAGATGAAGCAATAAAGATCAAGACATGAGATAGGCGTGTGTTGAAGTTACAAGGAGAAGTGATCACCTGTCCGTACAGTTTAACCTAAGCTTGCCTTGAAAGTCAAGCGAAGGGAAAGGAGTTGGATAGATATCTTGCCTTGGTCTTCAGAAGCTCTGGAATAGTTTAATATAGTGGTTGCAAGTGGCTGGAGCCGTTGGCAAGTGAAGACAATCAGGGATCACATGTTCTGATCAGGAAGAGAGAGGAAGAGGAGCTGTCACTCTCAGTCAAGCTGATCGTGCCCCTGCCATACTGTGAACCATTTGTTTATTGTTTCTGTAGTCAACTTGCCTATCCATTGTCTTTGTCTATTTAAACATTGTAACAACAATCTAATCAATCAAGGAATTACTTTCTCTCCTTCTCTCTCTCTCAAAATCGTCACTCACACAAACTCTCTCTCTTTCTCTCATTGTTCTTCATTTCTCCAGCAACATATCTCTTTGATTCTCTTATCCTATCAATTCTCACACTATGTTACTTCCTTGTAAGCCAAGCATGTACGGAATAGCTTGAATGTCAAGTTTCTTCTTATACTCGCCTGATGCATCTCTGAATGTCTCTTCTTCTCTTTGGTTCTTCATCTCAACACTCCCCCTCAAGCTTGACTATAGGAACTTAGTCAAGATTGGAAAACATGAAGAACCTCCCTCATTAAAACCTTAGTGTGCAAAACCCAGTGGGACAAAAACACACCAAGGAAAAAGAGTAGAGGTCTCCATGTTAGGAGAGTCAGTGAGATGTGAGGTCTATGAGTCCCAACTTAGAGTGGATGAACTCACAGACTTTGGTGCTTGCTGCCTTGGTGAAGATGTCAGCAAGCTGGTCTTCACTTCTTGTATAATAGGGAAGAATGATTTGCTTCTCCACAGCATGTCTCACCTTGTGGCAGTCTACTTCAATGTGTTTGGTTCTTTCATGGAAGACTGAGTTGCTGGCAATGTGAATGGCAGCTTGGTTATCACAATGCATTGTGATAGGTGTTGTGGTCTCAATTCCCAAGTCTCCAAGCAACCCTTTTATCCAGATCAACTCGTTGGTAAGCTTTCTCATGGCTCTATACTCAGCTTCAGCACTTGAGCATGACACAACCTTCTGCTTCTTGCTCTTCCAAGTTACTAAGTTGCCTCCAATAAACGTGCAGTAGCCTGTTGTTGATCTCCTATCAACTCTATCTCCTGCCCAATCAGCATCACAGTAGCCTACAATCTCTGTGCTTCCATTGCAAGCCATCCATACACCCTGACCAGGAGCTACTCTCAGATACCTCATGATCCTCTCCACCATGTTCCAATGGTGTATCTTGGGCGCCTGCATATGTTGGCTGACTTGGTTCACTGTGAAGCAAATGTCTGGCCTGGTAATGGTTAGATAGATGAGCTTTCCCACCATCCTTCTATACTGCTTCACATCCTCATAAGGTTTGTCTTCAAACTCCCCCTTTCTGAGTACTTTGTAGCCTTCTTCAAGTGGTGTTTTGGCTGTTCTTCCTCCAAGGTTTCCTGCCTCATTTAAAAGATCAAGTGTGTACTTCCTTTGAGACAAGAAGAGCCCCTCTTTAGAGCGGCATACTTCAATCCCAAGGAAGTACTTGAGTTCACCTAAATCTTTAATAACAAACACAGATTTGAGGAATACCTTGGTTTCTTTGATGCCTTCTTTGTCACTGCCTGTGATGATTATATCATCCACATAAATCAGGATGACTACAATTCCTCTTGGACCGGAGAGAGTGAACAAGGTGTGATCAGCTTCTGATTTCCTGAATCCTCTCCCATTCAGTGTGGTGCTCAGCTTGTGGTACCATGCTCTAGGAGATTGCTTCAGCCCATAAATTGCTTTCTTGAGTCTAAGAACATTTCCAGGCTTTACCAGTTTCTCTAAACCAGGAGGAGGATGCATGTACACTTCATCTTCTAACTCTCCTTGAAGAAAAGCATTCTTGACATCCATCTGCCACAATTCCCATTCCAAATTTGTCGCCAGAGATAAGACAATCCAGATTGTATGTAGCTTGGCCACTGGTGCAAATGTGTCTACATAGTCCTCTCCATATGTCTGAGTAAACCCTCTTGCAACCAGCCTTGTTTTACACCTCTCCACCTTGCCATTAGGAAGAAACTTGATTGTAAACACCCACTTGCTTGTCACAGCTTTCTTTCCTCTTGGGAGTTCACTTTCAAACCATGTATCATTGACGATCATGGCATTGATCTCAGCTTTAACTGATTTTCTCCATACCTCAAGCTCCATTGCTTCTGCGTATGATCTTGGTACATACGCTTCATCTAACCCAACTATGAAAGCTTGATGTTCAGATGGAAATTGCGCAAAGGAGCATACTGCGGATATGGGATGGGCTACTGCTTGACTGTTGAAGTAGACTCTTGAGCTTGTCCAAGTAGAAGGATCCTTCCTTATCCTTGTACTTCTTCTCAGTGTTTGGACCTGATCTTGTTGCTGCTCTTCTTCCTCATGAACTTGGGCAGTGTCTTGTTCTTGTACACTCTCCTGATCAGTGTCTTGTTCTTGTACACTATCCTGATCATGAACATCTGAACCTTGTTGTTGTACTCCTTGTTGTTGTACTGGTTCTTGTTCATTGCCCCCTTCAGGATCAGGATGAGTGGCCTCTTCATTCACTTGAGCAGGCTCTTGATGAGGGGAAGCAGCTCTGGTTGTTTCCGTGGGTTTTGATAGGCTGATTCCAAGGCTCTCCATAATAATTCTCAGATTATTAGCCTTGTCTGATGCTTGAGACAGATCTTTGAGCTCTTCCCAATTCTTCTCAGCATAAAAGCCTTTGCCCTCCATAAACTTGACATCTCTGGACACAAGCACTTTTCTTGTTTCAGGATTGTAGCACTTGTATCCCTTCTGTGTAGATGAGTATCCAATAAAAATGCACTTCTTGCTTTTAGCTTCCAGCTTATTCCTTAGCTCTCCTGGTACCAGCACAAAGCAGGCGCATCCAAACACTCTGAGATGATGGATTGATGGTCTGGTCTTGTTCAGCACTTCATAAGGTGAAATATCTTTCAACACCTTGGTGGGAATCCTGTTGATTAGGTAGCATGCTGTCACCACAGCATCACTCCAGAATCTCTTAGGAACATTTGCATGAAACATCATTGACCTTGCAACCTCCATCAGATGCCTATTCTTTCTCTCAGCAACCCCATTCTGCTGAGGAGTATAAGGGCAGCTTGTTTGGTGAACTATGCCATGTTTTGCCAAGTGATTCTTGAAAGCATTGCTTGTATATTCACCTCCATTGTCTGATCTTAGTACCTTCACATTAGCTTTAAAGTGGTTAGCAACATAAGATTGAAAGTTCATAAAAGCTTCTAACACACGATCCTTAGATGGAAGCAATGTAATCCAAGTATATTTTGATTTCTCATCTATAAAGGTGACAAAATACTTGTGATTATCTCTAGACAGACATGGAGAAGTCCAAACATCAGAATGAATTAAATCAAAACATTTTTCATAAATTGTCACTGATGTTGGAAACACAGATTTGCAATGTTTTCCTAAGATGCATGCTTCACATCCTAGATGATCAAATGACATATTAGGCATAATAAGTTCTAGTGCTCGTGAGTGTGGGTGACCTAATCTAGCATGCCAAATTGTGCTATCAAATGAATTAGTACTGGTCATGCAAAGAGGAGTAGATGAAGAAGGATAAGAAAGCTTAGTCTTTTGGAGATGGTATAGGTTTCCCATGCTGCATCCCTCTCCAATCACCTTTCCTGTCTTAAGATCCTGGAACTCAACCTCATTAGGCCTAAAAACCACCTGACAATTTAGGTCAAGTGTGGCTTTTCTCACAGAAAGAAGGTTAGTAGCAAACGTGGGCATATAGAAGGCAGTGGAATCCCTATCAAACAACTTAAGGTTCCCTATCCCTTCTATCTTCACCCTATCTCCATTGGCTATTAATACATTCCCTAATGCAGGCCTAACATCACTAATAAGATTCCTATCACTAATCATATGGTGACTAGCTCCTGAATCTATTATGATTGGCTTAGAGATAAGGGAATGTGTACCAGACTTTCTAGAGGAGATAATGGCTTTGGCAGCTTTGATCAGTGGTTCTATATCACTCATCCTGATGGGACCATCATCGATCACTGCCTTGTTCCTATCTTTTCCCTCATTAGATTCACTGATGAAAGCTGAGTACATAGATACACCTTCAGGTGCTACTCCAATGCTGTGAGACTCCTCCTCCATATTCTTTTGTTCTCTTTGAACTAGAGCACCCACGCCATCTAGGTCAGGAAGCTCCTCTTCACTTAGAATGTGCTTGATAAGCTTGTTGTAGGCTGGATTTAGGTTCTGGAGCAGGCTGAAGACTTTGTCTTGTTCATGCCTTTCTCTTATCACATCTGGATCAACAGAAAAAGGTCTCAATGTCTCTAGCTCTGCCCACAGGCTGCTGATCTTGCTAAAATATTGGTTAAACTCCACTTCTTCCTGGCGCAAGTTATTGATAATCATCTTGACTTCAAATACTCTGCTCAGGTTGGAGAGATCCCCATAAAATTTTTTAAGACTTTCCCAAAGACTCTTGGCAGTTTCACAATGTGAGTAAGCTTCCAAGATTGCTTTTGACAGTGACTGATGAATGATCCCAAGTGCTAGCTGGTCTTCTTTAACCCACTTGCCTTCATTCTTCAGTCCACTCGCCTGAATCTCCTTTTCAACCATCCTCTTTGAAACGTCAGCATCTCTGATGTGGCTGTTCCAAAGTCCATGATTCTCCAAGGTTGCTCTTGTGAATATTGATAGTTTATGAGAATCAAAGAGAGATAAGTGTCTGGAGAAATGAAGAACACTGATGAACAAGTGAGAGAGAGAGAGAGAGAGAGAGAGAGAGAGAGAGACGAAAATAAAAGAGAGAGATGAGAGAAAATGATTTCATAAATTAATTTGTTTCTGGTTACATGCCTAATATAGGCTACAAGAGATTGCATCAAGACAAGAGTGAAATAATAAACAAACAAGGTGAACAAAGACAAGAATGGCGTGGACAGAGGAGGGATAGTGACATCTCGCCAGTCTCTCTTCTTCTTGACCAGACATGTGATCTTCACTTGTTCTCTACCTCCAACGGTCACCAATGCACATTTAAATAATCACACAGACATGAGAGTATCACATAAGATAGTTTGTGATCACTCAGATTCCATGCTTGTCTTGTATGCCAAGGTAGGTCAATATATATCACTGCCGTGTATGATCCAGCCTTGTTATCTTGATCTCTTCTCTTTGTCTATGCTCTCTTGCTGCTTTCT
>NW_026618934.1:0-10350 GCF_000801105.2 Raphanus sativus
ATGGCCACTACCTTCTCCGGGATCAACAGACACACTTCACTTGACACAATGTGTCCAAGGAAGCCAATGCTCTTTTGCCAGAAGCTACACTTGCTTAACTTAGCAAAGAGCTGCTGCTCTCTCAACCTTCCCAGCACAGCCCGGAGATGCCTCTCATGATCCTCCTTGCTCTTGGAGTATACAAGTATGTCATCTATAAAGATGATTACAAATTCATCCAAGAAGTCTCGGAAGGTACCATTCATCATCTTCATGAATGCTGCTGGTGCATTGGTCAGACCAAATGGCATAACCACAAACTCATAGTGCCCATACCTGGTTCTGAACGCGGTCTTCTTTATATCACTTGGTTCAATTGGGATCTGATGATACCCTGAAGCCAAGTCAATCTTGGAGAACCACTTGCTCCCTTAAGCTGATCCAACAGCTCATCTATCCGAGGGCAATGGGTACTTGTTCTTGACAGTAACCCTATTGAGCCCTCGATAGTCAATACACAGCCTAAAGCTACCATCCTTCTTCTTCACAAAGAGGACTGGTGCTCCCCAAGGCGACACACTAGTAGGGCGTATAAAACCCTTATCCAACAACTCCTCTAGTTGTTTCTTTAGCTCGGCCATCTCGGCAGGAGCCATGCGGTAGGGACTTTTTTGACATTGGGGGCCGTCCCTGGTTCCAGTTCTATTATGAATGGGTCCTGACCTATCAGGGGGAATGCCCTGGGGACCTAAACACATCCTCAAACTCACTGACCAGCGGAATCCCGTCCGGGTTACCACCCCCAACAACCTCCTTAGTGGTGATTGTGGCAATATAAGCCTCACAACCCCGCTCAAGCATCCTTTCCGCTTGGACCGCTGATACCACTAAGCATCCAGAGGTTGGACGAATACCTTGGGAACCTGATCGGGGGTCCACACCCACTCTCAAACAGCACCCTTCCCCGGTGACAGTCTAAGGTGGCCCGATTCTTTCCAAGCCAGTCCATACCCAAGATCACCTCATGATTCTTGAGTTGGACCACAACAGATCCACAGGCATTACCCTGTCCTGGATCACCACTGGGATATCCTTCACTCGTCCTAATGAGGGCATCAATTGGCCTCCAGCCGCACTCACTAGGCCAGGATCATCCCCTGTCCCAATCTGGAACAAACCCTTTCCGACCAAACATGGACTCACAAAACTATGTGTAGCTCCAGTGTCGAAAAGTACATGTGTTTCCACACCACCAATACTTAGGGTCCCTACAGGAACCCAATCTAAGCATCTAATCCATTCTAGGTTCCATACCATGCATTTCTAAAAATTTAAAAGGAATAAGATCAGATCATTACCAGTGATCGCCATGAAAGGCTTGGCCTCATCAGTGTCCTTAGACAACTCATAGACCCTTGGTGCAGAAGTCTGGCCACGGCTTGGTTCCGGCTTGCTAACCTCAGACCTCATCCTGCCTGATCCAGCCTGAAGCTTAGGACAGTCCTTTCGGAAGTGTCCGGCCTTCCCACACTGGAAACAAGTCCTAGAGTCACCACCAGCCGCTTGACCACGACTCTGATCCGGTCCAGGACAGTCCCGGACGGAGTGATCCATCTTGCCACACCTTGTGCAAGCTCCCATGGCTCTCCAGCACTCACCACCATGGCGTCTTCCACACTTTTGGCACTCCGGCCTTCCACCTGAGGTCTTACCCTCATCACTTGAATCTCTCTTCCTTTTCCGGTCACCAGCATGACCAGTACCACTTGCCTGACTCCTACTCTTGAGTCTGGCCTCTTCAGCAAGGTTAGTCTCCAGCATTGCCATACGCTCCACCAACTCCGAGACAGTACGGAAGGTACGGACTGAGCAGTAGGTCCGGAGCTCGACCCTAAGGCCTCTTATGAACCTGCGGACCTGAACTTTCTCATCCTCCAACTCCTTACCCACATACTTCCTGAGCCGGTTGAACTCCTCTTCATACTCCCTGACTGACCTACGCCCTTGGGTCAAATCCAAGAACTTGGCCTCCAAACGATCCCATGCTTCAGCTGGGAAATACTTGTGGTTGAACTCAACCTCAAAGTCAGAGAACTTCTCAATAGATCCATTGGTGCGCTTGTCCACAGACAGCCACCAGTTGTGTGCATCTCCCTCCAGGAAGTGCACTGCTATGTCTCTCTGGTACTCCTCAGGGCACCTTGTAGACTTGAAGTTCCGGGCCAGCCTGTCCCTCCATTCATCCGCCTCCATAGGGTCAGCACTTCCAGCAAAATGCTTTGTCCCTAGGCGAGATATGTGCTCTAGCACCTTCAGGTAATCCACCTTACCAGATCTTCTAGCTGGCGGATCAAGTTCAATCACCTCATCAACTGGTGCAACTTGTCCAGCAGCTCCTGGTACCACCACCTGAACTTGTGGAGCTTGCCCCACGGATGAATTCACCAATGGAGTGATTACTTGGGTCATAGCCAGCATCTGACTACCCATGAGCCTGATTGCATCAAGCACCTCTTTCATGGTAGGTTCCACCAGCTGGTTTCCTTGGTTAGCTCCACCATTGGCTGCACCAATGCCTCGGCCGCCCTGATCACCAGCATGTGAGGACTCTCCCTCAGCCTCCATGTCATCTTGTAGCTGCCTTGCAGCTTCCTCAGCTTGCTCTTGCAGCTGTCTAGCTAGTTCAGCTTGCTCCAGCTGCTGCCTAGTCTCTTCAGCCGCCTTTTGCTGCTGTTCCACTAGACCTCCCTGAACCTCAGTCGGAATGATCCGAGCCAAAGGCAATCCAGTTGCACTGTCCACGCCAAGACTTGGATTGGGCAGCACCACACTGGATTGGTTCCATCCGCGCCACCTGGGCCAGATGCTCCAGCTCCATCCTTAGTCCTCTTGGACCTTGCTCCGACTCTTACCACCCTTAGGAGCATCAAAAACAACACACAAGATCAAGGTTAGTAACACTTAACCAATGATCCATCAAAAACAGTTCCTAATACCAAAAATAAATCAAGCCCTATACTGTGAGACTCCAGCCGGATGTGTGATGATCAAAACCATAACCCCCAAGTCCTAGAATCAAGCATGCTCTTGATACCAACTTGTAAGACCTGAACCTGGATCCTAAGACCCAACTGATCCGCGGCCTTAACCTAATCATCTATGTGTAATTGGCCGGTTTATGTCCATATTTTCTAAGTCATTTCCAAGTGATCTGAGTTCATATACATTTAACAAGCAATGCGGAAGCTAAGTAAACATTCATCTTTTTAATATAAACCATGTGATCCATACAATGTAGTAATATCAATCAGTTTGCACAATAGGCTATGATAAGTTCAATGCTATCTAAACACACATCACACATCCATCCTTGGCTTGAGTCTTCACAGCTCCTTGGCTTTCCACGATTCCTGACCCAGATCCTGCATTCATATAAATTCATCAAATACACAATCAAACCGATAACCTAGCAACAAGTCTAACAATGCATGGTTAAGTCCCTTAGAACTAGTTTCTGTCCCCAAACCTTTGATCCACTCGGATCGGTCCCTAAAAATTATACAAACACCATGATAAATCATGATAATTCACCACTAAGAGAATGGTCAAGTCAGAACCCACAGGACAGGTCCATTCATGCCGATCTCACCCTAGACCCGCCACCATGGTCACAACTTACCACCTCTAAATCGGATGTTGTAAATGGAAGTGATTCGTTTTATTAATCTTATGGACTAAAGGTCCATATATATACAAGTTTACAAAGTGAGATAAATGGAAAGATCCTATTTCCAATAGGAAATAGGAAATACATGGAAATAGTAATATCCTAATACATAAATATGGAAAAATCTAAGTCTTCCTTTCTTCCACTCCTCTTGGGCCGCCAGATCTTGTCTCCTTGGGCTGGGCTTGAGTCGGGCCTGGCCATGTCTGGTTCAACATTGACTTGGTCTGGTCCGGTCCGGTTCGGTCCGGTTTGGTCCGACCAGAAATGGTTTGGTCCGGTCTGTCCGGTTTGGACAGAAATGGGTCGATCACATAATTGATTCATAACACTCCCCCTTGATCGACACATACGTTTCAGGGTCAGTAACATGCTCTTAAGTTGCCTCGTTAAAACCTTTCTAGGAAAACCCAGTGGGATAAAACCTTAGATAAGGAAAAAGAGTACAACGCATGAACTCATTATTAGATGTCATAGACATCGGACCTTGTGGATACATTTTACCAAACTTAGAGTTTTGGTGTTGCCTCATTAAAACCTTACCGGTAAAACCCAATTGGGACAAAAACCAGGTGAAGGGAAAAGAGTACAACCTGTACCACTCCCCCTGAATTGTACCTCCGTGCAATGTCTTTCAATTGCTGTATAATTCATCTGAACTTGTTTCAGTGATCATGAGGTATATGTACTTATTAGTACTTAGTCCATATCATAAAAATAATCAGTTATGTTCTATGGTTCTTGACCAGAACATATGGACTTTCTATTGGGAGTATTCATCCATCTTGAAATGGATCTTAACTTTAAATATTTTCTGTTCATCCTTGGTCATTTATAAAATTCGACAATGAATTTGTATATCCACGATTTGGATCATACTATTGCACATTCCGTACTTAGAGGTTAACCAAAATTCTCTATGAAAATTATATGTATGCTTGGCGTATGCCATCAATCTCTCATGGTCGGCTGGAAGCCTTCCTTAGGTTAACATGCCGTCCCATCCTTACTTGGTGTCTCATGGTCGGATCATGACCTATGGGACGGGTCGGAATTGCCTAGGACCAAGGTGGTTCAAGGTCAGACTTGGATATGGATTCTTATGGTCGTGAATCTGATGGATTCATCCCTTTATTACTTTGACCATATCATATCCAGTTCTTGGTATATAAGATCATAGATCTCAATACATGTATATGGCTGTGATCTTCATTCTAGATCATTATATTTTTTATTACAGCCTGTCCAAAATCAATCTGTTGGACTTTAATCATCCTTTCTTTAGATTATAAACACAAGGAATTTATTTCATAATTTATGGACTGATCTGAAATGTTCTTATAGAACTTTCTTACTAAGCATCTCTTAGTTTTATTATGTGTGTATACACGCAGGCAGCTGCTTCTACGATAGTCCATGAACAACGCAGGAACGATGTTGTTCTATGAGATTCTCATTTCTCATTTTTAGATCTCTTGATCTCTTAAGATTCAGGTCATATGTACCTTTATATATCCAGGGATTTATTATACTACTTACTGCGATTTTCTTATGTGTTTCCAGACATTAATTTTATTATGCAGTAGCATTCACCACATAGGAATTTTATTTCCTTCTAATCTGTTCCTTAGTCTCTGTGGATAACCTTGTGTAATAAAGCCATTCATAGAATGCTCTATGCTTAGATATGGACGACCTGGACATGGTCATGTCCTTTCTCACGGTTTCCATTCATCACAAGACTCTTATTTCCCTTGGTTAGATGGTCTCCGCATCTCTTATTCTTTACTTAGAACCCCACGTTCATTTCTTTATTTATTTTCCGAGTACTCTCATGTGTGGGTTCGAGATCCTCTCTTATTTCTTATTCTCAAGTGCTTTCTCATATGCATTTCAATCACTTATGTATGTGTATGTGTCGACACTTATTTGTACTTGTTCCATCGCGTTCTATCGCGTTCCAGACATGTTCTAATCGATTAGAGATTATATTATCCAGGACCTTTACCATTGTATCTCGGCTAATCCAATTTACATGGCTTGGTACCTTAGATGTTCAGCTGGCCAGCATTTTTCTCTATGTCTGGTATGGTTTCTTTAGTGAACTCGGGTATATTATTCTGAGCACCTTATTCTCTTTCTCATCCGAGGTTCTTATGTATATGGAACATACAGGTCTATTATATAGACTTACTTATAGCAACTTGAATATTTATTTCGTGGTGCTAAGCTGGTTATGACATAGTCATCGGGTCTAATCTGTCTGGCTATCATCTTGTATGATTTTTTTCTTTCTTTCTTTGTATGGACGTCCAAGATTATAATCTTTGGTCCGAGGATCTTGCCAAGACAATGGTGGTTCATACCACTTCATTTCTCTTATTCTTTCCAGCTTATTGTTTTCTCATTTTAGTGAATGTTGGATAGACAGATTTATCTTGTATAAATCAATGTACTTTGGCCACAATCTAGTCACTCATTTTGGCTCATGGTTTATTAAAAATTCGCAGGAGAAAACATTTTACTTATCCAACATATATTCCCAATCTTATCTCATTTCCTTATGAGATTCCATCCTAGACGGCACACATGTTTGTGGTGTTCTATTTATTATTTCTTAGGATGGTGTCTGGATTGTGACCCGTAATCATTTTGAGATGGGAATATCTATGCATAACTTTAATGGCCTGATGCTTATACTTCAACTTGTATGAATAATTTCTTTATGTCCCATATCTTGGACCATATAATTTCCGAATTCTTACTCTGTCCCTTGGACTATAATTTTCGAATTTCTATTCTGTTCCCAATGCTCGGATGGCTGTGGCCAATGGCTCATTTAGATTCATAAAAGAATTCTGTCCGAGTAGATCTATAGTATGGACATGTGTGGATTTGTCCTCACTTCCATTTCATGGACATACTATATTCTGTTAAAATTCTTGGGAATTAATCCATGTCCTTAACCAGATATCTTTGTGACCTCTGTATGGAGAGTCATTGAACTTATAGTTCATACTTGGTCGAGTGTTGTTGTGTCCGGCCAGAAATACTACTGTGGACTGAGTCTCGACCAGTCTCGACCACGACCATGTAGGAACCACGACCACGGTTATTGTGGTTTCCATTTCCATGGTTGTCGAGTCTTTATTTTGGTTTAAAAGGACAACATGTCTGAGCTCTTATATCCATCAGATTATGGTGTGTTCATGGCATAGGGTTATCCTCTCTCCCCCTCATGAACATACTGTAATCTGTGGATGCTCATGACTTTTCATAAATTTTGTAGTCTAAACCGTATAGGTTGTAATTCGAAATTTATTCAGCCAGGTTATCAGGAACATGTTATAAAAATCATTTCTGTAAGAACACAAAATTATTGTGCCATTTCCATGATACCTTTTGGACAATGAAGCCTCATGAGTTTCCCTTGTGTTCATACTACACACGTGAGATTTATGGGAGAACTCTTTTGTGCCTTTAAATCTTTGCATCAGATTTTAAAATTTATTTCGGATGGCTAATCCGGTCATACCATTAAGTATAATTTCGTGGCTAACCTTACTGGTTACCAAAAGCCATTGTTCCTTATCATATTGATCATTTGCATAGTCTAGATCAACATGGAGAATTTTATTCTTGATCATTTATACCTTTGGCAAATTTTCTTTTACATACACAGAAAGAACATTTCTGTCCTTAGCCCATTCGAAACCATTCAAAATAAATTAATGGGGCTTTCATTTTGAGTGAATAAAATCGTCCCTCCTTAGGGAAATGCCATAGGATTTGTCTCTTCAAGACATACTGGTTTTCGAAATTTTCTTGTCATTTTTCAATCAAAGATTGTAATAAAATTTTATTAATGCTTTCCAGAGATGACAAGATGAAATAAAATGAAAACCAAATCATAAATAAAAATTCAGGATGTCAAAATAAAAATAAAACAAAACCGGCCATTCCTTTTAACACTTTGGATATGGCTTACATTGATTCTTATTCAATGAATAGATCAAGCTCATTATCTACATGAGTCCACTCGGTTTGTTCTTCTCCAGCTTCAGGAATACTCAAATCAAACTCTTGTCTCAGCTTATGTATGCTTAAGATCTCATCAAATTGCTTGATGTTCTCTGCCTTTGTTTTCTTTTTCTTCTCAATTTCCAACAGTTTGTCGAGTAGATCAAAGTAAGTAGTACACTTACTGGCGTGATATAAAGATATCGCATCACTCGGATGGATAGTCTCACGAGTCTTGGTGAGCTTATCCCTGTTGGTTGTCGACTCTCCAAATAGGTTGAGAGTGTAGGCGATTCTCATAAGGTCAGAGTCATACTTGTTCACAGATTCATAATTCTGGAACTTTATTTCTCGCCATTCTTTTTCTGCTTTATGCAAGAACATTTCTGAGTATCTATTGTTCAATGTATACCAGAGATAATGTGGATCATTGATGTAGCTGTACATCATTTTTAGATCATCACAGAGTTTATCCTTCATGATCTTGAGGGCATACGACCTCTCACACGCAGGGGTATCATTATCCCACTTGGTACACTTCCAAACTCCTCTGAGTTTTAATCTTCCTGAAGTGTTCATGGTCCACTCAATATAATTATCTCCTGAGAGATTTAGGACACTGTAATCTGAGTTTATTGGCATCTGAATTCATCACAAACAATGATCATTTAGTTTCTCATGCCATCTGGCTATATAAGGAAACAATGTCATGCGCCCATTTAGGCTGCTAAGACCATTCGGTCATCATCAAATAAATCAAGACCATTCGGTCATATATTGATCAAGGCACTCGGCCATATTTAGAAATGAAATAACAATTATACAAACAATCATTTCAATGCAATAACAAATCGACCAGGATGCACACATGAATCTAAAATAAATAACCTAAGGGTTTTAGGGTTTTTAGGAGTTGCATAGGTCGATGGTTAAACCCGGGTTGGATAGGTTCGATTGGGGTCAATCCTAAACCGGTTTACCATTAGGTTTAAGATGGTTTATAATTCTTTAGAAATTTTCCTTTTTGGTTTCTGATTTCAAATTATAAAATTTCCTTTTCAAAATTATAAGATTTCCTTTTCAAAGTTGGATTAAATCGATTTCCAAAACTGATTTGGATTAGGAAAATATTTTAGGTTTTCCAAAATTCTTTTGCTTTTCGAAAATTTTATTTTCTTGCAGGAAATTTAATTATCAAACAATCAGAAAAGACTGATCAGTTTTAATAATTATTTCCGATTTTAAACAATGATCTCAGGTTTCTTTAGTTCATGATTCAAGTTCGACTTTATTTAGACAGTTTCATGAGATCAGTTTAAAATAAACAAGCAAACAACTTTGGACAGATTCTATATTTTCTGAGATTTCCGATTTCTAACTAGTTTAGGTTTTCCATGTTTTCAATCACACAATCAACATGGAAAACACACAAAACAATCAAATAGGCTCAGGGGAAATCGGATCATTGTATTACATGCAAAAGCATGCATACGGTTTTAGGGTTTTTCAACTTTCGGATTCAATTTTATGGTTTCAATTATAATTCTTATTAATCAGGTTTAGTTGGGTCTGTTTAATGGTTCTAGGGATTTAATAAGTATACCTGATTCAATGAAGATATCGGACCACCTTTTAGAAAGAGAAAATCGAGTAGATTGTAGTTTCTTTAAACTCAATCGATTTGCTCCTTGACTTCTCTTTGATAGCTTAACCTCAATGGATCTGACTTTGTTTTCCTTAAACAAAATTATCAAAGAGAAGTTAGTAATATCAAAGACAATCAGCTATAAACAAACTAGAGAGAAAAATTTGCAGCCTTAGGTTTATTTCTGTTCTGACGGCGCGGCTTGTAGCTGTCGTAGAGAACGCGTCTGATCACGGATTGAGGTGAGGTCGGTGGCGTTGGATTCTACTCTTCAATAGCTTCAAATTGATATGTCGCACGTCTTCTGGATCGTTACGGTTTGGGAGAACGATCGATTTGAAGTTGAGTCTCTTAGAGAGAGAAATCGGGCAGATTAGGGTTTCCCTGTCCGATTGACTTGTAACGACGATTGCGAACTCGTCTGAACTCGGATTGCGTCAAGGTCTTCGGCGTTGGATTCTTCTTTCCGAGATCTTCAAATCGGTAGGTAGCTCGTCTTCTGGTTCCTCGTGGTTAGGGAGTTCGAGCTGTTTGAAGTCGGCGGCTAAACTAGGGTTTCTAGGGTTTTCTGCTTAGCTCGAGTTTTAGGTTAGCTCGTGCTGATAACGTGTTGTAAATGGAAGTGATTCGTTGTTATTTAATCTTATGGACTAAAAGTCCATATATATACAAGTTTACAAAGTGAGATAAATGGAAAGATCCTATTTCCAATAGGAAATAGGAAATACATGGAAATAGTAATATTCTAATACATAAATATGGAAAAGTCTAAGTCTTCCTTTCTTCCACTCCTCTTGGGCCGCCAGATCTTGTCTCCTTGGGCTGGGCTTGAGTCGGGCCTGGCCATGTCTGGTTCAACATTGACTTGGTCTGGTCCGGTCCGGTTCGGTCGGTTTGGTTTGGTCCGACCAGAAATGGTTTGGTCCGGTCTGTCCGGTTTGGACAGAAATGGGTCGATCACATAATTGATTCATAACAG
>NW_026618935.1:0-10348 GCF_000801105.2 Raphanus sativus
TAGTCAAAATTGATAGGGTTTTGACTATATATATGATTCATATTTTATAATATTTAATTTCTTTACGATTCATAAATGATACATGCCATTTTTAAGGACCGGAAAATATGATTATAAAACTTTGGTATATGACTTTTATTTTTATTAATATTTTTTTATGGGAAATGACATTTATTTGGGATAATATAAATTGTTTTATATTGTAAAATCATGATGTCGTAAATAAAAATTTTATGAGCAATCTTAAAACATTATAAAATACATTCAAAAAGGAATTCCCTATTAAATTTCTTGCAGTCTATTAATTTTTGCAATAAAAACAATTATTAGAAAATTTTCATAAATGGTGACATACATTAAATTTGGAAATTCATATAATTATTTCCGATTAAATTTAAGGAGAACGTCATTTTAATGTGGATTTCTTTAATTTTCGCCCTATACAATAATACATATAATACTTTATATAATTTTCTGGAAATCTAAAAACAATTAGGGATTCGCAACATTACTTTGTGGCAACATCTAGATATATCAGGTGATGAGAAAAGAGATCGAATCCAACAATCGAACTGTTGCCCCTGGTCTCTTGTTCCCTCGAAACTTTTTAGTACTTTTTATAAATAAAAGATATATAAATTAAAAGAGGTTCATATGTATTTTGAATCATAATGAATATGAAGATTCGATAAAGGGTCTATTTTACAATTTTATGTCTTAATAAGTCCATTAAATTTGAAAATTCATATTAGTTTCTTTTTTTTTCTTTTGTTTTCCAATTTAATATTATTTACTTCAGTTTATTTATCTTCTTTTACAATTTTTATGTACTTCAAAACCAGTATAATTTTAATGAAATATAATTATTTAACTTCAATAATAAAACAATTACTGTCTATCAACCATAATAAGGTTATCTTTATCCGGATACTTCTGGTAAACTTTTTTGTTAATTGAAAAATTCAGTAAACTTCTCATTCCAAATTAGTTTTCCTAACATTAATCTGGATATCAGCGTTACTTATGCTAATCTATGTTATGTATAATATGTCATTCTCTGTGTTTTTAATATTTATAGATTAAATTTATAATTTCTTTTAATCCGTTCATTCCGCGCAGGGCGCGGATAATCACCTAGTAAATAAATAAAGAAATAAACAGATGATGTTTCTGCAATCTTCTTTATAAAATAGTGTTATACTAAACAATTTCATGCTGTAGTTTTTACCAAAAAAAAATTTTCATGCTGTAGTTTAAATTATTATGAATTAAAGCGATATAATATAACAGCATTACGATGATTAAATCGCTAAATAAGCGTGGTCTGAGAGGGAATGTTTGCTCTCATCATGAAGTTCTATTTGATGTGATACTTCACTAACATGGGCTTCAGAAATCATGTCCTAATTAATTGCAATCACTGATGTAAGACTGTCTAAGTGATTGATCAAAATACCCTTTTTAAGATCAGATTTTAGAGTTTATTTCATCGACTCACCATCATAATATGCAGTTTTTTTTTCTTTTTTTGCATTATGTGTGTTTTGCTAATATACATACTTTTGCCTTTTTATTCTTTCAACTCATCCGATAAGACTCTTAGCAAAAAAAAAAAAAACTCATCTGATAAGATCTACCAATCAGAGTAGAAATCTAAACCAAAGCAGTTTTTTTTTGGCCCCATGCCCTAATACCCCAAACACTTCTTTATCATGCCTATATCACACTCCAGAGCATATCAAGCAACTCTCGAGTGTGGATATCACAATTGTAGGACCCTTTTAAGATATTCGATGCGCTGAAAATGTTATATGGTCTTTCAGACATAAGTAAAACTTGATGTCTCAGTAAACCTTTTTATAGTCGCGTGAAGCAGAAAACATCATCTGTTGTAGAAGCTTGAACGGATGCTACTGGTCTGTTTCTAAGCTCGACCACGTTCACGTTGATTAGTTAAACCCATAACGAATCATTGGCGAGAAAAATATAATTATTTGTGCTATATGTGGTCCCAGTGCCCAAACAGTTTTGCTCTATCATAAGTACATGCAAGGCTTGTGCTTAGCTTGGGATGGCTTTTATACATGTGTATTCTAATTATTTCTTATCCCCGTCTTGATCTACGTCTTCATGAATCTCAGTATCTTTGCTCCCCATTCTGATTATTTCCTATTTCCATCTTGATCTACGTTTTCTATAATATTTTTCACCAACAATTCCAAAACTAAATTAAAAAAATATGAAGAGAATCATTTCATAACAAATTTGATCATGAATGGATTGAATGAATTTCATTCCATATTTTTTTGCTGTATTCCATTTCTAGTATTCCATTCATTCCAATTTTTTTTGCTGTATTCCATTTCTATTATTCCATTTATTTTAATTCTATAAATTCCTTATTTTTACATGTTACGTCCAATAAATACTACTATTTTGTTGATTTGCTATATATTACAAAAAAGAAGACACGTTTCTCTATTTTTTTCTAAAGCACATGTTTCTATATTCGCTTATTTGTTACCATTTACACATAATTTATAATTTACAAAATTAAAAATTAAAAATTCAAAATAACCATAAATCTGTTAAAAATTAAAAAATATAGAAAATGAAAAGATATATTAGCATTCTTGCATATTTCAGATTTATTCCATATTATCATTAACATTTTTCCTTTTTTATATTTCTTTTTAATATTATTATGTCAGAAGAACAATTTGTCAACTACTTTAAAAAAATATTTGTAGTTATTTTTATGGTTAGCTGATGTCATAAATGATTAACCGTACACTACTGTCATGGCATTAAATTCAACACAAGAAGAAGAGAAACTAGTTGTTGAAAAAAAGAAGAAGAAGAGAAACGAGCTACACGTCAAATCCTAACGAGAGAGCATTTAACTAGACAGCAGTGATGTACTAGATTCGCAACAACATAAATACACAACACTTAAATACGTCGTTCAATGTCAAAAAAAAATACGTCATTAAATTTCTTTTTTAAATGAGCTTTTACTACGGTGGGGATGTAACGTATATTAATTTCCTTTTTAGTTTCTCATCTAACAAAATACACGTTTTTATTATTAACATAGACACCCAACCACCACAAAAGATTCAAACGATGTATTAAACATTACAGAATAATTAAGTTACAAAAAAAAAAACATTACAGAATAATACTTCAGATTTTATCAAAAGAATTAAAAATGGATAATGACACTTGTAAGATAAAGACCACACAAAATGAGTATAAAATAAAATGAAAAAGCAATAAATCCAAGAAAAAAAAGGAAACTCCGAAAACGAGACAGCATCGGCATAAATAGCCCCACCTCTCTGCTCTCATCTCTCTCTGCTCTCAAAGTCTCTCTCTCTCTCCTTGTTCAAAGTCAATTCAACAGGTATTTACTTTTAAAAAAGAAAACTTTACTTTTTGTTCTCGGGAGCCTCCCCGTTTGTTCTCTCGCACGTACGCACCTCCTGGGGATTCTCCTTCTCAATTCCATCGATTTTGTCTCTGTTTCAGATCTGTTTTTAAAAAACCCTAAATTCTCATTGTAGCATTGAGATCGAGAGAGAGAGGCCATGTCGTCTCTCAGCAGAGAACTCGTCTTCCTGATACTCCAGTTTCTCGACGAAGAGAAGTTCAAAGACACTGTTCACAGGTCAAAGACAAACACCCTGAAAGGCTCAAACTTTTTAACTTTTTTTTTGAAATTGTTTGCTTGTCGGAATCAGTGTAGTGTTTGTCTGGAGTATTAGTGTTTAAAGCTTTGAACTTTTTTTTTGTCTAAAATAGATTTGGTGTGGTTCTGTTTGCGTGGTTCTGTTTCTCTATTAGGTTAGAGAAGGAGTCTGGCTTTTTCTTCAACATGAGGTACTTTGAAGACAGTATAACCGCAGGTGAATGGGACGATGTGGAGAAGTACCTCTCTGGTTTCACTAAAGTTGATGATAATAGATACTCTATGAAGATCTTTTTCGAGATTCGTAAGCAGAAGTACCTTGAAGCACTTGACAAGTAAAGTGTTCTTGATTCATTGACTTAGAAAGGTAGATAAGGATCCAATAATTCATTTATTTTTGTTTTGTTTTTTGGCAGGAAGGATCATGCCAAGGCAGTTGAAATCCTTGCTAAGGAGTTAAAAGTGTTCTCCACATTCAACGAAGAGCTTTTCAAGGAGATTACCATGCTTTTAACCTTAACTAACTTCAGGTTTTCACTTAAAAAATAATTCTTAAAGCTTTTGTATTATGTTTGTCTAATGTGTAACTAATATTTAATAAAAATGTGTGTTTACTGTTTAAAGGGAAAATGAGCAGCTTTCAAAGTATGGGGATACTAAGTCTGCAAGAGGTATTATGCTTGGGGAACTTAAGAAACTGATTGAGGCAAATCCTCTCTTCCGGGACAAACTTCAGTTTCCAACTATGAAGAATTCTAGATTGAGAACCTTAATCAATCAAAGTTTGAACTGGCAGCATCAGCTTTGCAAGAATCCAAGGCCTAACCCGGATATAAAAACACTATTTGTTGATCATTCTTGTGGGCACCCTAATGGTTCTCATGTTCAGTCCCCTGCAACTAATCATTTGATGGGTGGTTCAGTCCCTAAAGTTGGAGGCTTCCCACCACTAGGTGCTCATGGTCCATTTCAGCCTACACCAGCTCCTCTTACAACGTCTCTTGCAGGATGGATGCCTAATCCATCTGTCTCGCATCCTACTGTTTCTGCTGGGCCTATTGGCCTAGGTGCCCCCAACAGTGCTGGTAATGCTTTCTTAACTAATTTTTTCTTCTAATCTATCAATGTTGGAGATATATTTCCACAGTATTAGTTATGTTGGACATGTCAACGTGCTTCTTAGACTGCATGAACTGCATCAAAAAATGATATGATATATACTGAAATACGTTCATATGTTCCGTTTTGTTTATTTTCACAGTATTCTTGTTTATGGATAATAGATAGAGAAGCAAAATATTTAATTTATAAATTAGATAAACCCTTTATATGTCATCTTACATCTTAAATTTCTTCATTATCGCCATTTTATGTAGTTCAGAATGTGGAGATCTCTGTGTATAATATTTTTTTGACAATTAGATACCTCATATCATAATCTGTATTCATGATCTCCTCCTTACAGTGTCTATGCTAAAGCGCCCAAGGACTCCTCCAACTAATAGTCTATCAATGGATTATCAGACAGCAGATTCTGAAAGTGTATTGAAGAGACCCAGAGCCTTTGGTATATCAGACGGGGTAATAACGACTGCTTACTCGTTATTTTTAGCTTAAGTTCTCATCCCTAATATCTTAGAAGTTCACAGTTTTTTTTTTTGAAACATTTTTTCAGGTTAATAATCTTCCAGTCAATGTCATGCCAGCCACATATCCAGGGCAAAGCCATGCTTATGCAACTTATTCTACTGATGACTTGCCCAAAACTGTTAGCAGGGTTTTGAGTCAGGGTTCTACCATTAAGAGCATGGATTTTCATCCAGTACAACAAACTATGCTTCTTGGTTAGTTTTCTCCAAACCAATGCATGCATCACTTCTATGAGTTATGCTGGTTTTATAATCTGACAGCATGTATGTATATCTTTTTCAGTACAATATGTTGATTTTTGTCTTGCTTCTAATGGTGGATTTGCATTGGTTTCATAGTTGGCACCAATCTTGGTGATATTGCAATATGGGAGGTGGGTAGCAGGGAAAAGCTTGTTTCTAGAAGCTTTAAAGTTTGGGATCTAGCTACCTGCACTGGGAATCTTCAGGTATGGTTCATCTTTTACTAATATATTGTAACAGTTAGAAGATAAACCGAATGGGATTTTTTTTAAGAACAAAACTTGGTGTATTTGTAAGGAACAGATCAAGGTTAACAACTAGTTATCATGGACATCACGGACATCTTTTCCTTTTGCTGACTTGTTGTTTGGTTTCTTTCTTTTCCATTAGGCTTCACTTGCTAGCGAGTATACTGCAGCAGTAAACCGAGTCATCTGGAGTCCTGATGGAGGTCTTCTGGGTAAGCCACTCTATGATCTTGTGGTCGTATTGTAGAGTCAATTGTTTTATCCCTTATCGGTTTTTGGCTGGTTATCGTATAAATTTTGATGGTATATCTAACGCCTCCTAATGTCTACTTCCTATTTCAGGTGTCGCATATTCTAAGCATATTGTACATATCTATTCATATCATGGTGGCGATGATTTGCGGAATCATCTAGAGGTTTGTCTCCTTACTCACGACTTTATAAACTTCTGTATCTTTTCCTAGTCAGTTATCATTCTCTTCTTTGGTGATATTTATTTTTATATGTATATCATTGTTCACTGGAAGAATGTGTGGTTCCTTGGATTACATATTTGTTCTTGTCCTATAGGATTCTACTAATACTGTCTTTTTCACTGGGATCCTTATTTACTTTTATCTCTGAACAGCATTCTTAGATCTTTGATGTTCGTTTTTTTTTTGTTTACCGTTGTAGATTGATGCTCATGCTGGTAATGTCAACGATCTCGCTTTCTCCCAACCAAACCAGGAATTGTGTGTTGTGACTTGTGGAGAAGACAAGACAATCAAGGTTTGAATCTTGGAATGGTGTTTTCAGAGTTGGATATATGGGAGCATTATATGCTTATATATAAGTACTTGTTATACAGGTCTGGAGCGCTGTTACTGGAAATAAATTGCACACATTCGAAGGGCATGAGGCGCCTGTTTATTCCGTGTGTCCACACCAGAAAGAGAATATTCAGGTAGTGTAAATATGCTTATAGTGTGTCTCTTTCTCTTTATTCTAGAGCACTCCATAAGATGAAATCATCCTTTCTCCCATTCTGTTTTCAATGTTTACGCTTGAAACTCTGTGTAGCGATATGGAAGCTTATGCTTCTTGAAATACATTTTTGAGTCTGTGTGCATGCATCACTTTTACTCCTCTTTGGCCCTTAGGATTGTTATGATGAAGACTTTTATTTTTTTTGTCAGTTCATATTCTCAACTGCTGTTGATGGAAGGATAAAGGCTTGGTTATATGACAACATGGGTTCTAGAGTGGACTATGATGCCCCTGGTCGATCTTGCACGGCAATGGCCTACTCTTCAGACGGAACTAGGTAAATGAATCTCTGCTATTCCTGTTATGCTAAACTAATCCATCCTTTTTACTCATGTCTCTTTTTCTCTTCTCCTTTGCTGTAGATTATTCTCTTGTGGTACTAGTAAGGAGGGTGAATCATTCATCGTTGAATGGAATGAAAGTGAAGGAGCTGTGAAACGGACTTACCTGGGATTAGGGAAACGGTCTGTTGGGGTTGTTCAGTTCGATACCTTGAAGAATAAGTTTTTGGTAGCTGGTGATGAGTTCCACATCAAATTTTGGGATATGGATAGTGTTGAGCTCTTGACTACAACAAATGCAGACGGGGGATTACCGGTAATGGTCTTTTTTGATATTTAGTTGTTATTGGTGTATTTGTAACTTAATTAATATTTTTTTCAGTCTTCCCCTTGCTTAAGAATCAATAAAGAAGGAACTCTGCTGGCTGTCTCAACTACTGAGAATGGAATTAAGATACTAGCGAATGCTGAAGGTTTGAGGATTTTGCACTCCATGGCAAACCGTGGTCTTGAAAGCTCTAGAGCTCCTCCTGGATCTGTTCCAAAGGTAGGAAACTTATTATCATCATATCTTTTATATATTCTCAGAAAATAAATTGAATGCATATGATTTTGGTTCATAGGGTCCTACTGTTGGAACATTTGGGACTCCAAGTTCAAGCACTGGAATGAGTCTATCAATGGCTGAAAGAAGTGGTCCAGGGGCTGCTGCTGTTACTGCAATGGTAATCCAACCTGTTAAATGTCCCCACTTTGTTTCTCTAGTGAAGTTGGCAGAGATCAAAGTCTTAATTGTTACTAAACTATATCACAATCTTTTGGTTTTAGAATGGCGATACTCGAAGTCTGTCAGATGTTAAACCACGAATCCATGAGGACGCAGAGAAATCAAAGGTCTGGAAGCTTGCAGAGATCAGTGAACGTTCACACCTTCGTACTCTGAGGCTTCCTGACACCCTGCTACCAGCAAGAGTATGTAACCAATCTTATCTCAAACACGTTGCCATCACATTCCTTGCACTCTACTTCTATAATCTTTGTCTGATGTCATCTTGTTTTCTTGATTACAGATTGTTAAGTTAATATACACAAATTCTGGAGCTGCCGTATTGGCATTAGCAGAGAATGCTCTACACAAACTCTGGAAGTGGCAGAAGAATGAGCGGAATCTTTCTGGAAAGGTACATCATATCCCTTGTGATAGATACATCATCTAGTGGTAAGACTTTTGACACTCACCATTGTGTATCTCTGCTTATAGGCAAACAGCAATGTGCCACCACAGCTTTGGCAGCCACCTAGTGGAGTAGTAATGACAAACGACACACGTGAGGGAAACAACAAAGAAGACGTAGTTCCATGCTTTGCCCTCTCAAAGAATGATTCTTATGTCATGTCAGCCTCTGGAGGAAAAATCTCCTTGTTCAACATGATGACTTTTAAGGTTTCCCCTCTCTCCGTTTCTGAGTTTACGTCTCTCGCAAGCTTTCGAATTTTCTCACTTATATTTGTTTTATAACTCCAGACGATGACTACATTCATGGCGCCTCCTCCAGCAGCGACTTCCCTCGCCTTCCATCCTCAAGACAATAACATTATTGCTATTGGAATGGATGATTCCTCTATTCAAATCTACAATGTTAGAGTGGATGAGGTTAAAAGTAAATTGAAAGGTCACCAGAAGAGAGTGACTGGTTTAGCATTCTCAAACGTTCTGAATATACTGGTTTCATCTGGTGCTGATTCTCAGGTATTATGGCTACATTACTTTTGTTTTATGTTCAGATAAAGATTTTGAGTGAGATTGGTTTTATGATCTGTTGTTTTAGCTCTGTGTATGGAGCATGGATGGATGGGATAAGCAAGCTAGCAAACAAATACAAATTCCCAGCGGGCATTCGCCAAATCCAATCTCTCATACACGAGTTCAGTTCCATCAAGATCAGACACATGTCCTTGTTGTCCATGCCAGCCAGTTAGCCATATATGAGGCTCCTAACTTAGAGAACGTGAAGCAGGTTCGTTGCTTACATTGTTGTTCCATTTTTAACTGTTGTTTCAAGAGTTGATCTGTTGATATTATTTCTCTCTTAACTTAACTTCAGTGGATACCAACGGAGTCAAGTGGTTCAGTGACAGATGCTGTATACTCATGTGATAGCCAGTCCATCTACGCAGCCTTTGATGATGGAAGCGTGAGTATCTTGACGGCAACTACATTGCAACTTAAGTGCCGCATTGGTCCCAGTTCATATTTGCCTTCAAACCCGAGGTAAAAGAATCCTCTTGATTATGACATTGACCAACACAACATCGTAACTTCCGACAATTAACATCAATCTCACTCTCTGTTGAACAGCTTGAGAATATATCCAGCCACAATCGCAGCACATCCCTCTGAGCCAAACCAATTTGCAGTTGGGCTTACCGATGGAGGGGTTCATGTGATGGAACCACCAGGACCAGGAGGGAAGTGGGGAGTGTCTCCACCGCCAGAAAACGGTGCGGGACCTAGCGTCTCCTCAGCACCCGGGTCAGATCAACAAACGAGATGAGGAGAACTCTGCGATTTGTAGGTTATATATAACTGTCTTATTCATAGTAGGTGAAAGAAGATGAAGCAGTAGCAATCAGTAGTCTCTTCCATTATATCTAGTTTTTTTACTTTTACTTTTACATTGTTCTTTTGAGATTATTCTTATAATCATCGTAGAATTTATACTTCCCAACAATCTGTTTATTTCGATTTCAATGTTTGTAGATAAAAGATTGATTTAGCAAATTCTTACAATGCTAGTGTTCTTCTTTTGAGCTTCACTATGTAACTTAACGTTCGTGGCCAAACCAAACACAATGAGAAACCAAGTAACTTCCAGCTGCCACCACTCTAGTCCATGCCTGGCCGAGAACTCAAACTTATGATGATTGTTACTACCTATACTACATATGGCTTCCAATATGGTTTTAATTTTATCTTCTAAATTACTGCAATTAATTAGCTTTCTTTTATCATTGAAAACAAAAAGCAACAAATTCACAAATACTATATGCTGTTTTTCCGTGTGAAATATGACGAAAAAGAAGAGTTTTATAAATATACTTCTTCTGTTTACATACTTAATAATTAACTTATTATAATGTTTGTGTAGATAGATAGCAGAAAGGAATATGATACGTTGGTGTTACATGCTTAAGTATTGTATGTAC
>NW_026618936.1:0-10346 GCF_000801105.2 Raphanus sativus
TTAAAGTTCCATCTGCTATCATTAAACAAATGATGGAACATTAATATGAACCATTGCTGTCTTTCATCTTATTGTGTTTGGCGACTAATTTGGATGTCTTTCTATGTCAATGAACTCAGGACTCTGGATTTGACTATGTTGAATACAAGGAGGTCAACTTCAACGCGGCTCTCATGTTTCTATTTGGTGCTTCGCTTCTGGAAATGTTCAGTCCCGAGAAAGTGGAAGATGGGAGGATGAGCCATTTTGAAGCTTACCATACTGCTGCAAAACTCTCAGAGTAAGTGAATGATTGTGCTTTCTCATTTCCTTATAGCTGAGGAAACTGCTCATGAATTTAATGCAATTAGGTGTTGGTGTTGCCGTAGATTGTTAATGAATTGTGGTCACTGAACACTTTTGCTTGTTTGTCACAGAAGCTGTGCCCATCAATATGAAACAAATAAAGAAATGTCTGCGGCTGCTTTGGCCTATAAATGTATGGAAGTGGCTTGCATGAGGGTAGTGTATTGCAGAAGTCTAAGTCTGAGTGGGGAATGGAATGAATTGCAGAAAATGGTACAGATGACTCCTCAAGGTAAATTTTGGATTTTGCACTTATGCTAATATCAGTGAGTGGATTTTTTTTTGTCTTTCTGAAAGTTCTCTTTTCAATGTTATTTTGAATTCAGAATTTTAGTAGTTTTCATTGTCTAGAGAAATATCTGACAAAAAAAACTAGAGAAATATGTATAAAGTTATATTCTGTTTATATGATTGTTACTTCAGGTGAATCACCCTCATCATCTGCATCTGATGTGGATAGCTTTTGTCACCAAGGAGTGATTGATAAGTCTGCTAAAACAAAAAGAAGTATTTCCCATGGTCTTGGAAACCTTCTCCCTCTTGCTAAAACCCATCAAAATTTTGTTCCGCTACTAGAAGTTGTAAGTTATCCCCATATTCATCAATTATTGGAATGATACATTAGGAGCATATGAAAATGTGAGCTGGATTTGATTTTGTGAAATCTTAAGTCCTTTAAATTGGTTGATACAAAATATATTGACCAAAGAATACTTTCCTTATATCTCTAGTGCAACACTTGATGCACTAAAAAAGGATATATTGTACGAGAGTTTTCATGGATAATTTATATATTGAACTAGAGTTTGTTAGTTGAACAAGTTCATAGAGTTCCACATGGGAATCAGTGAGAAAGATTGATGTGTGCGTAGTTGAACATATCAGTCTCATGTACTATGGAGAACTAAGGTCCTTGTGTTGCATAAGCTGATATTTTACTTTGATCTGATACAGACAGAGAGTATGAATCTGGCAATGGAAGCATCGGCAAAATCCCAACATGCTCTTGGAGCAGTCACTATTGTCACCTCTGAAGAAACGAAGCACAAAGACTGTGTCTCTGCAATCAAGGAAGTTGTCGATTTTAGTTTCCATGATGTGGAAGCGCTTATTCAGTTGATTGAGGTTGCCAGGGATGTCTTACGTACATCAAGAAACCGTGGCCCATAGTGTAGTCGACTCTATTTTGTACATAGGCTCTGGTCCTATAAAAGAATAGAATAGTGTTTTAAGAAGGGAAGCCCGGAGGGGCTTGGATCTAGATTTTTCCTTTTGGTTTCATGAGCTTCCATAGAATAGTCTCATTAATTTAGCAAATTTTGTAAGGCCTAATCCATTCAAGGCTGATAGTGATTGGTTACCCTTTGAATGGATTAGGATAGGAAGACTTTGGAGAGGTGGGGAACAAGTTTGCAGTAGTAACTCTCATGTTCTTTCTTCTTTTTTGGTCTCTGGGTACTGAAGATTAATTATAGAATAATATAGAAAGAGTAGTAGGTTGCTTGGATATAGTCATTTATGAGATTGGATATGAGTTGTGACAAGACGCTGCTCTATCCCATCTGAACCTGTTTCAGTTTGTTACAAACTTTTTATTGGAAGGGAAACACTTTTTTTCTTTTGCGGTGATCATGTTCAGCATCCCTTGTGTCCTCTTCTTTCCTTCATTCTCTTCTCTATACATGAATCCCCAACATGAATAGCATAAACTGGAATCCTTAATTCCCATCCATCTCTACTCTTGAGGATTCTGAAAGCATAAGATAATGCGACATTCGCACTTGCCACTTTCTGATTTGATAGTATTACTATTAATCGCACTTGTCACTTTCTGCTCAAACTTCTATTCTTTTCGGCAACTCATAAGCTTCGTCAACACGACCCAATTTCCCGAGCATATTTGAAAATATAAGTGTTGTGCCTCGCATCAGAAGTCACACTAATCATTAAGTTCAAGTATTCTAACTCTTCAAGGTAAATTTTTGGATGGTATGAATTGTGAAATATGTACACCATATTAGGATGAGGTTCGAGGACATGCTTAATTTTTTTTTTTTTTGATAATTATGGAGATTCCAAAGATTTTTTAAGGTTCAAATACTAATTCTATGAGTTTTTATATCCGGATATACTTGGACATTAAATCTATTTAAAACACAACTAGGTGACCAATGTTATTCGGATCCCAGAGCGGAAGGTTCCTTTGAAAGACATTTACTATTAGGCCAAAACGACTTAGTTAAGTACAGTAGAACTTCTATAAATTAATAATGTTGGGACTTTAGAATTTTATTAATTTATAGAGATATTAATTTGTAAAAGTTTCCTTTTTTAGATTTTTTTTCTTTCTATTTTCTATTTTTTTATAAAATAAGAAAATATTTGATTTTACCATATATACATTATTTAAATTTTAGAAATTTTACTTTCATATGGTTTTATTGTCTTATTTGGTGTATAATTTTATGTTTTATAGAACTGTTATGTGATTTTTTGATATATTTACTAAATACTATCAAAATATATTAAAATATTAAGACAATAGATTTATTTTCATTGTAACCAACAATATAATATTTATTTTGTACTTATATAAAAAATATATATTGATAGATTATTAATTTATGATTTAATGGGACTATATATTAACATAGGAGTTTTAAAAATTTTATTATCTTATTATTTTATCGATTTGTATCATATTTTACACTAGCCCAAATTGGGACTGGCGAAATTTATTATTTTATAGAGATTATTAATTTATCGAGTATTAATTTATAGAGGTTCTACTGTATGGTATTGTTGGTTAATTGATGGTTCAGAGGTAAAGTTGTAATTGGATAATTTTATTTTGGGGTCTGAAATTGGTTAATTTATGTATACCATCATATTAATTAGGATATGGTTCTATGCTAATTACGACTGAACACCGTCATACAATTTTTAAAAACAATGTTTTTATAGAAACGAGATGCTTGATAAAAAAAAAAGAGAATGATAAATTCAGCTCAAACTGATTTTATTAATTACGATACTCACGTTATGAAAATAGGCAACCTCACATAGTCTATGCCTGACAACTTAGATACTTTATTCTTACAAAACATTAGAGTAATTACTACACCAAAAAAACATCAATACTATATTAAAAGGCAAATAAGCTTCATAGATAGAGTGTCCACGTCAGCAGATTAAATTGGCCAATAGGAGAAGAAGTTCTCGCCACGTCAGACGTTACTTAGATCAGTTGGGCTTCAATCGCAGTTTCGTCCAAGCCCAGTAGCTCATCTCACGATCATTTCCTCTTTCTGCGATGAACAAACCCTATCATCGTAAACAATTGTCGATTGGGTTCCTTTCACCTCTTAGCTTCCCCTCCGTAACGTTAAAAATGTGACTAATAAAAAACGCCGATTCTCGAGTTCGCTGTTGTGGAAAAGGATTTGATGGTACATATCTGTTTATCTTCTTAATTCATCGACTCCGATGATTTTTAAAATCTCCCTCTTTCGTTTATGGATTTTTCTGATCTTTCCTTAGTTTGGTTACTGCAATAAGTCTTATCGGCTAAATCTGTTATGGTGCTCTTTCCTTTGTTTGGTTACTGCAATAATCTGTTATGGTGTTCTTCATGATTACTGTTTAAAAATTTTATATCAATTTTGGAGTCTATTAATGCTCCAATCTTCATGCCTTTCCTTCGTCTCTAATGGTTTTCATGTAAAGTTTATTCCTTTTGTTGGAAATTTCAAGAAAACACACAGAAAGAGTTGGATCAGGGAAAGAATCAGAAGCCGGGGGGCGTGGTAAGAGACGAGTTGAGAGACTAAGCGCAACAACAAAGCGTAATATAACGGAGTGGGTGGTACCACTTGCTTACGAAAGATTAAATCGAGACATTGTTGATCAGGGACATACCTCTTTGGCATGAGTAAACGAATTGACAATCAGGAAATGCTTCCCGTGGCTTCAAGGACTTTTCCTTGGGTTGGACTATCGGTTTCCTCTTTGTCGCCAGCTTTCTTGGTCTCTTCTCTGTTGTTCCCCTGCGAAAGGTGAAAGGTTGGTTTCAGTTTTTCTTTCATGCTTTCACTAATGTGTACCAAAACCTAAGGGACAATGAGTTGAAGAGATCAGTTTCTATTTGTTTGCAGATAATGGTAATAGACTTCAAACTAACATACCCAAGTGGTACTACAACTGCTCATCTTATCAACAGCTTCCATACCCCTCAAGGTACCTTTCATTTCTTCACTTTATGCTTATTAGTTTTGACTTGTCTGCTTTCTTTTTACTCTATACTGCTTCTCTGCATCAGGAAACAAGTGATGATGTTGGGTAGATTCCTCTCCTGTAGCTTCTTTTGGAGTTTCTTCTAATGGTTCTTCACTGAAGGAGAGAATTGTGGGTTCTCAAATTTCCCATCATTTGGACTCAAAGCTGACCAATACAAGTAAGCTCAACAAACAATACGCTGAAGCTGGCTTATTGTTTTTTTTTCCTCTCTGTATCACAATGTTAAAGTCTTGATGTACAAACAGGTTCTACTTTGATTTTCAGCAACATATATGTGGGTGCTGGGATGATATACCCATACATAATCAACATCTCTGTTCTCTTGGGAGGTATTCTCTCTTCGAGGGATAATTTGGCCTCTCACTGAAATAAATAAAAAGGAAATTGGTTTCCTGCAGATGGCGAACCCAGCAGCATGCATGGTCTCCAGTAGGTATACAAAACTCTGCTATTATAAATCCTTCTTTAAGTTTATCTCTCTCTTTGATATTATTGTTCCTTCGCAACAATCTTCGACTCAGCAATGAATTAAGAAGATAAACAGATGCAGATCTCTACCGATATGGTAATTTTTGTTTCTGTGTTTTGCGTGTGATCTTCCTTCTATTGTATACAAAATGCTATGTTTTTTCTTTTTTTTTTGGTATCCTGAGATTGCTTTTCGACTTGCTGCTCTCTTATTTTGTGTTAAATGATGTCAAATGCACAGGACCTCAAATCGCAGCTGCAAGAGTTGAATCCGGAACAATAGGTAAAAGCTTTGTCTCTCCGTTTTTACATGAAATGTAAATTTTCTGATGTTTTGACTCATTTTCCATTGAATTTGTATATTGTGGTTACTTTTGGTTGAGATTGTTTCTGAGAAGTTAAAGCAGACTACTTGCAGTGAACCTATTTAAAACATCACTGTTGATATGGTAAAGACATGATGACCCACGTGTTTTAAAAAAAAAATAATCCTGCCCTTGAATCACTCATTTCAGCCCCCTTCTAAATATAGGTGATTGGTGGGATGAGAGGGATGACTGGATTGCTCTGGGAAACCTCATTGCTTGACCCGGAAGAGGTACTACTGATAACTCTTTGTATATCTTAACAATTAGTTGGTTAATCCTAGGAGATGGTTGATACAATTTCTGCAAAGTGCTTAGCCGGACAATTTCAGGACTATTTAATCTGTACAGCTTCGAGGAACTACAAGAACATCATTCACCATCGAAGAAGACCCAACTGGTTCTCCATTTAGCCCAAAACAATCATACGATGACCAGCGTCGTACAAGGTTCTTCCTCAAACACCAAATCCCCACTTGGTTTGATATCGGAAGTTACATCATCACTACAGCGATAAAAATCCCTCACAGTTTCTCTGACTTGGCCCCAGTCACCGAACCTTAACCGTAAGAAGAGCAGCAGCAAAATATTAATCTCATCATATCATGAGGTGAAAGCGAAGCATTGTTCTCGACATTGGAGGTAGAATCTTAAATTGAGTAATTTCGTGAGGAGTTCGAATATAAAAATGATCCCAAAGGAAACACCACCAAAGTCTAAAAAGTTTTATGGAAACAATAACAGTGGTCATGAGGAGAGCTAGGTGAGAACTGCGCTCATAATGTGGAGTGAAAAGGAGCTTTGTGAAATCCAAAAATCTGTGAAAATACATTAAAAAGCATTTTAGTAAATTTTTAATAAAAAACATTTTAGTAATTTATAAAAAGGTTCAAATTTATTGCATATTTGCATAACTGAAAAGAATGAAACACAACAAAAATAAACAATGATAAAATCTAATTTCACAACTAAAACACTTTTAATTTATGTATTGTATCTACTTCCTAAAGTAATATTTTTTAGTTTGTAGCAAAAAAAATAGTGCTTTGGAAGTTACAGTAAAAAAAACAAAACAAATAATTCTATTCACTAAATTCTACAGCCAAAAACATAAAGCTACATTCACTGCCAATCATCTCATATATATCCATAATCTTATGAATTTAAATTATAATATTATGTGAGAATAAGTTATTTCCCAAAAATTGAAAAAAAAACTAGATTTAGAATATAATCTTTGCATCACGTAGAAAAAACAACATTTTTGTCGACCGCGTAGGAAAAAAAAACTCAATAAACATAATAAACAAACAACCCCACCTAAACACAATACACAATGGTCACAATGTTTAAACATTTGAACGTTTGATACCATTCTAAATGATTCAAAAGCTTCATGCTCCATTTTAATAGTTAGACCTAACAGCTTAGATCAAACCCATCTTTCAAAAAATCCAAAATATCAACAATAATAATTAACAACCTTTAACAAGAAAATGCCCAAATTTCAGTCCATAATAATAAATTTTAAAGTAAACATTCACACATATCACCAAAATAGAAAAAGAAAATTAAGATAAAAGGTGTATTTTTCTTATATATTTTTATTGTAAGATAAAATATATTTTATTTACTTATTTTTTGGTTTAATCAAAAGGGCTAGGAGTTTCGCGGAGTTATTTTTATTGTATGTTTCAAGCCAAAACAAATATTCCTAGATTATTCAAGAGATAGAGATTCAGTGTACGAAGTATTTGGATGATCATTGTTTTAGTGACATCTATTATCATATGTATAAGTTTCATTTATGATTTTCTGTTTTATCATATGTGTTTTGTGTATAAAGTAAGAAAAGATTATGTTTACCTTTTATACATTAACTAAATTGCATTGATGTAATTTTAATTTAACTTAATATTATTAAATATTATCAAAATTTATAGAAGTGTTAAAAAACAATGGTGTATTACATTTTCAATATAAAACAAATAAAACAATGCTTTATTTCTACTTATATGAATAGTATGTATATAAATTAATGATTTATGAAAATGAAACTATATGTTTAAAAAATCATAAATTTAGTAACCAAATTTCAAAATTTAAATCTGCCAAAAACGGAAAATGGCTGAAAATAAAAAATATGTTGGAGGGAGAGTTCGTACCCTGGTCCAGGCACTTGCACGAAGGATATTCCTATGTCACATCAGGGAAAAAAATTTAGGGGTTTGAAAATATTTTCGGCCAAAGTATATAAACTTCTAACTATGTAAATAAGTGTGTTCCATTTAACAAATGCAGATGACTCAGGCTATGGAGAAACAAAATATTTAAGTTATCATTATAAAGAAATTTTAGTAAACCACGTTTATTCGGAATATTCTGGATAGCGCGGTTTCTTAAAAATCACATCTATTCACTATATTATGTATTACCAAACTAAAACCACTTTTTAATCTCGGCTAGGTTTGATTATAATTAGTTTATTTTTACTGGATTGAGTTCCCCTAAATAATTCACCGACTTTCTCATTGCTTTGAGAAATACAACACTCTCATTCCAAACACAAACATTGAAACATATGATCGGAAAATAAACAATCAACACACTTTTCCGCGTGTAGCGCGGAGAAAGAATCTAGTTAGAATAATTAGCAAGGTACGTACGTGCAGACTTGATGAGATTCGTTAGTTTGTGTGTTTAATTAATAACTAAACCCATAACGCTCCAACGCTTTTAAGCATAGGGATAAGAGAGCGATTGAGATGAAGACTCATGACTTGATTGGCTCCACCAACGAGCTGCCCTCCTATGAACACCACTGGCACGGTCGGGCTGCAGCCTAGCTGAGCGAGTGCATGTTCTATCTCCTTTCCTCTGTTGATTTCGTCTAACTCATAGATCGTTGGGTTCACGCCAAAGTCGACGAAGAGAGTCTTGATTGAGTGAGACATGCAGCACGAGTTCTTGCTGAAGATCACAACAGGTTTCTCAGAGACCATTTTTTGTACCTTCTCCATTGGTGCTAATAGTATGGATTTTAAAAGAACTTAACTTTTTAGAATATGTAAAACTAATTACCAACTCAGAGGAAATATGATAATTTCTTTATCGGAATGAGATATCAGAAGTGGAAACTAGAAAGCTTTAAGAATTTTAGGATCAATATGAGACAAGTGACTTTTTGTTCTTGTGTTTGATGTGTTAAAGATCGACCATATAAGTGCTCTTATATATGAAAATTTCACGAATGTAGCAACTTCGCGAATGCATGTACACAAATGAAAATGAGGATTCTAGATGCTATTGTTCGAATCTTGGTCCTCTCATCTTGTGGACATAATGTTACGTGTCTGATTTTTAGAAGTACTAAAAGCAACCTCAATGGTAAGTTTCTTAAGTAGGAGATGTTAACTAAAAGTATTATTATTTTAATATTAATTTAATTATTTAATTAAAATTAATTATTTTGATAAAACGGACTAATTCAAAATAGACATGTGGTGTTTTAAGTTTTTAAGAGTATCTAATACTATCATTTTTGAGATACTTTTTCTTCTTCCTCTCCTAATTTTCTTAATTTTTTCTATTTTATTACTGAAAAATCCATTGAGTATCAATGGTTCAAAGCTTCTAACGTAATAGACTCTTATAAGAACAGAAAATAGAAGTAATATTAGAATAGTTACACAAAATATTAAAGAAATGCTAAGAAAGAGAAAATTGTCAAATCTAGAAAACTAAACTATTCCATATAAATTCATACAAGTAACATCATGTTATTATCTAACTTTGGAGTCAGTTTTATTCTATTTTCATTAACTGTAGTCATATCATATCATATGTGTATGTATGTACCTAGTGAAAATCCTTTTTATCATATCATTAACTTTTAGTCCAGTAATTGGGTTTACCCAATTACTGGACTAAAAGTTTAAGACTATTATGTATAAGTTTCTGAAGCATATATATATATCAAATCTAACTGATTAATTCGAGGGGAACAGTTTGCCATTTTAAAAAAAAAAATTGAAAGAAAGTTAAGAATCCTCACTTAAGATAAGATATATAGTGGAATATATGTAAAAATTTGGAGTTATGGTCGGTCGAGTTACTCTTGGCTTATACACACTAACAAAAGCTAGAGTTAAGGATCAAAAATGTTATCAACTAGGAAAGGGACAAATCAGTGTTTAAGTCCTTTTTAAGAAAATAGATAACAAAATCTTAGCTGTGAAGAATAATATGATACGGACGAATCATGTAATTCATTCAGATTTATGAGCTGTAGAAAACTGCAATATATTAGATTTTATAGTAATCTTAATTATTTTGTAACGGTTATTTGTACTCAAGATATGTATACAAAACATTCTAAGATACCCGTTCGATATGATTGTTCATCAGTTGGATAAATAATATGTCGATATCCGATTTACTATCATTTATCTTTGGATCTTTGGTCTCACCTCTTTGACATAGTTTTAACTTCTAGATACGGCATATAAAAGGGATATAGCTCCTTCGCTTCTTCAGTATTTGAGAAAACTCGAGATCGCATGATACAATTTCAAGAATTCGAATATTTTCTTATGACCACTTGTGCAACAAAGGCAATCTACGTGGTTCCGTTTTAGCCTTATCGTTATGCATGGAATTCGAATATATTACGATGTCAAGAATCAAACCAAATCCGGCTTTATTCCCAAGTCGATGAATAAGATTTGTGTTAAGTCAAGGTCATGGCAAATTAAAGAAGATAGATCGCAAAAACTATAAAGTCATAGTTTTTCTTTTTCTTCTTCAAATGATATTAGTGGTGGCCCAATTTTGATCTCAAGAGTCGTTATTCTTATATCAGAATACAAGGTT
>NW_026618937.1:0-10346 GCF_000801105.2 Raphanus sativus
CACAACTCCTATGAGATTTATTCAACCTTCCTGTTGATTCCTCCACTGATTAGTGTTCCAAATAAAGCTTCTTAGATCGTGGTTCATCCTTGTTTGATAAGAATCTTGAAGATAATGCATATGTCCGAACCATGCTAATCTGGATCATCTGGATAGAAGGTGGGATATCTTCTGCTCACAACTCTTATGAGATTTATTCAACTTCCTGGTTATTCTCCACTGATTAGTGGTTCCAAAAAGCTTCTTAGATCGTGGTTCATCCTGGTTTGATAAGAAATGAAGATATTGCCATTCGGAACAGCTAATCTGGAATCATCTGGATAGAAAGTGGGATATCTTCTTACTCACAACTCCTATGAGATTTATTCAACTTCCTGGTTATTCTCCACTGATTAGTGGTTCCAAATAAGCTTCTTAGATCGTGGTTCATCCTGGTTTGATAAGAATCATGAAGATATTGCCATATGTCCGAACAGGCTAATCTGGAATCATCTGGATAGAAAGTGGGATATCTTCTTACTCACAAACTCCTATGAGATTTATTCAACTTCCTGGTTATTCTCCACTGATTAGTGGTTCCAAATAAAGCTTCTTTAGATCGTGGTTCATCCTGGTTTGATAAGAATCATGAAGATATTGCCATATGTCCGAACAGGCTAATCTGGAATCATCTGGATAGAAAGTGGGATATCTTCTTACTCACAACTCCTATGAGATTATCAACTTCCTGGTTATTCTCCACTGATTAGTGTTCCAAATAAAGCTTCTTAGATCGTGGTTCATCCTGGTTGATAAGAATCATGAAGATATTGCCATATGTCCGAACAGGCTAATCTGGAATCATCTGGATAGAAAGTGGGATATCTTCTTGCTCACAACTCCTATGAGATTTATTCAACTTCCTGGTTATTCTCCACTGATTAGTGGTTCCAAATAAAGCTTCTTAGATCGTGGTTCATCCTGGTTTGATAAGAATCATGAAGATATTGCCATATGTCCGAACAGGCTAATCTGGAATCATCTGGATAGAAAGTGGGATATCTTCTTACTCACAACTCCTATGAGATTTATTCAACTTCCTGGTTATTCTCCACTGATTAGTGGTTCCAAATAAAGCTTCTTAGATCGTGGTTCATCCTGGTTTGATAAGAATCATGAAGATATTGCCATATGTCCAACAGGCTAATCTGGAATCATCTGGATAGAAAGTGGGATATCTTCTACTCACAACTCCTATGAGATTTATTCAACTTCCTGGTTATTCTCCACTGATTAGTGGTTCCAAATAAAGCTTCTTAGATCGTGGTTCATCCTGGTTTGATAAGAATCATGAAGATATTGCCATATGTCCGAACAGGCTAATCTGGAATCATCTGGATAGAAAGTGGGATATCTTCTTACTCACAACTCCTATGAGATTTATTCAACTTCCTGGTTATTCTCCACTGATTAGTGGTTCCAAATAAAGCTTCTTAGATCGTGGTTCATCCTGGTTTGATAAGAATCATGAAGATATTGCCATATGTCCGAACAGGCTAATCTGGAATCATCTGGATAGAAAGTGGGATATCTTCTTACTCACAACTCCTATGAGATTTATTCAACTTCCTGGTTATTCTCCACTGATTAGTGGTTCCAAATAAAGCTTCTTAGATATTGGTTCATCCTGGTTTGATAAGAATCATGAAGATATTGCCATATGTCCGAACAGGCTAATCTGGAATCATCTGGATAGAAAGTGGGATATCTTCTTACTCACAACTCTATGAGATTTATTCAACTTCCTGGTTATTCTCCACTGATTAGTGGTTCCCAAATAAAGCTTCTTAGATCGTGGTTCATCCTGGTTTGATAAGAATCATGAAGATATTGACATATGTCCGAACAGGCAATCTGGAATCATCTGGATAGAAGGTGGGATATCTTCTTACTCACAACTCCTTATGAGATTTATTCAACTTCCTGGTTATTCTCCACTGATTAGTGGTTCCAAATAAAGCTTCTTAGATCGTGGTTCATCCTGGTTTGATAAGAATCATGAAGATATTGCCATATGTCCGAACAGGCTAATCTGGAATCATCTGGATAGAAAGTGGGATATCTTCTTACTCACAACTCCTATGAGATTTATTCAACTTCCTGGTTATTCTCCACTGATTAGTGGTTCCAAATAAAGCTTCTTATATATTGGTTCATCCTGGTTTTGATAAGAATCATGAAGATATTGCCATATGTCCGAACAGGCTAATCTGGAATCATCTGGATAGAAAGTGGATATCTTCTACTCACAACTCCTATGAGATTTATTCAACTTCCTGGTTATTCTCCACTGATTAGTGGTTCCAAATAAAGCTTCTTAGATCGTGGTTCATCCTGGTTTGAATAAGAATCAGGCCAATCTGGAATCATCTGGATAGAAAGGGGATATCTTCTTACTCAAACTCTATGAGATTTATTCAACTTCCTGGTTATTCTCCACTGATTAGTGGTTCCAAATAAAGCTTCTTAGATCGTGGTTCATCCTGGTTTGATAAGAATCATGAAGATAATGGCATATGTCCGAACAGGCTAAATCTGGAATCATCTGGATAGAAAGTGGGATATCTTCTTACTCACAACTCCTATGAGATTTATTCAACTTCCTGGTTATTCTCCACTGATTAGTGGTTCCAAATAAAGCTTCTTAGATCGTGGTTCATCCTGGTTTGATAAGAATCATGAAGATATTGCCATATGTCCGAACAGGCTAATCTGGAATCATCTGGATAGAAAGTGGGATATCTTCTTACTCACAACTCCTATGAGATTTATTCAACTTCCTGGTTATTCTCCACTGATTAGTGGTTCCCAAATAAAGCTTCTTAGATCGTGGTTCATCCTGTTTGATAAGAATCATGAAGATATTGCCATATGTCCGAACAGGCTAATCTGGAATCATCTGGATAGAAAGTGGGATATCTTCTTACTCACAACTCCTATGAGATTTATTCAACTTCCTGGTTATTCTCCACTGATTAGTGGTTCCAAATAAAGCTTCTTAGATCGTGGTTCATCCTGGTTTGATAAGAATCATGAAGATATTGGCATATGTCCGAACAGGCTAATCTGGAATCATCTGGATAGAAAGTGGGATATCTTCTTACTCACAACTCCTATGAGATTTATTCAACTTCCTGGTTATTCTCCACTGATTAGTGGTTTCCAAATAAAGCTTCTTAGATTGGTTCATCCTGGTTTGATAAGAATCATGAAGATATTGCCATATGTCCGAACAGGCTAATCTGGAATCATCTGGATAGAAAGTGGGATATCTTCTTACTCACAACTCCTATGAGATTTATTCAACTTCCTGGTTATTCTCCACTGATTAGTGGTTCCAAATAAAGCTTCTTAGATCGTGGTTCATCCTGGTTTTGATAAGAATCATGAAGATAATGCCATATGTCCGAACAGGCTAATCTGGAAATCATCTGGATAGAAAGTGGGATATCTTCTTACTCACAACTCCTATGAGATTTATTCAACTTCCTGTTATTCTCCACTGATTAGTGGTTCCAAATAAAGCTTCTTAGATCGTGTTCATCCTGGTTTGATAAGAATCATGAAGATATTGCCATATGTCCGAACAGGCTAATCTGGAATCATCTGGATATAGAAGTGGGATATCTTCTTACTCACAACTCCTGTGAGATTTATTCAACTTCCTGGTTATTCTCCACTGGTTAGTGGTTGATGCAACCCTGATCAGCTATGCCACCTTGGACGAGCAGAAACCATTTGAGGAGACTAAGGATGAGCTGGGACAAGCTGAAGAGAGTGTGTTTGAGCTGAAACCAGCTGAAGAGAGTGTGTTTGTGCTGAAACCAGCTGGAATGAAAGTAGATGAGCTGAATGAGCTAAGTGACACTACCTTGGAGCTGGGTGAGCTGAGTGACACTTATTTGGAGCTGGGTGAGCTAAGTAACACTGAAGATGGAGCTGGTTTAGCTGCTGGGCGAAATAGGCCTTTTTCAGCCCAAGGAAAGTTCATAAAATGATCAATATGGGTCTGATTCTTGCCAAATTCGACCAGCCCATTTCTCAGTCCATTTCAAGCCTTTCTCATCAAGAAATATCAAAGAAAGAAGTCCTGGTCGTGCATGGGAAAGAGAGATTCAAAGAAGAACTCAATTCTGGTCAAAAGTCAAGTCTTGCCAAGTTTTTACACAAGTCTTTGTTTCTATTTTCTATGTTTCTTATTTTCTGCACAATCATTCTTGTTTTCTACAATCTGTAAACTTATAAAAAGGCCTAAGTTGCCAAGAATAAAATCATTCACCTTTTTGATTAAAAATCTCTCTTATCATTGTGAATCCTTTGTTCATCTTTGAACATCGATCTGCTGAGGAGTTCATTCTCCAATTGCAACTTGTCTTTGATCCTTACCTGAGTTCATTCTCTTGATCAAAGACTCATCTATCCATCAATCACCCATTCGCAAGTTTCCATCCACAAAACCATCTATCTTCACCCTATACCATTCCGCAATTCACCCATCAAACCAACAAACCATTGATCCAACCTTCAAAGATCAGGGAAAGTGAACCTTATTACAACCAGGGTTCTATCAGGTGGTATCAGAGCAGATTGAAGGCTCGTGATCTAGGGTTTGTCATAAAAACTCTTTGAATTCTTCTCTCTTTCGTTTTTGGGAACCTCGTTTGATCTCTCTATTCTGTGAATCTATCATTCTCTTATCTGTCTATCAAATACTGCGGGGGGGCCAACCAGATAAAAAAAAAAAAGAAAGATCAAAGAATCAAAGCTGAAGAGAAATCCAGCTAGACTGAAGAGAAATCCAGTCTCTGGTGGTAAAGCTCCCTGCGAATTAAATCCCTTAATATTGTCTATCTTTTTCTTTTAGTTGGGTTGGGGTTTTGTTCTTTGAGGCATTGATCTTTGTTGGCTGCTGAGCTATTGGATTCACAAGAAAACTCACCACAAAGTTGAGAGAAACACTTGAGAGAAACACTTGTGAGGCTTCGGCTATATTCTTTGTGTACTAACTTTTCTTGTTGAGTTGTAACAGGAAACCATGGCTGGAGATGTCAGTAAAAGAAAGGGGAAACCAACCTATGAGTTTGATAAGATCCAGATGAAGGCCATGATGGCTACCTTGATGAAAGAAATGGATAAGAGATTTGAATCTCTAAGAACTTCTGCTGATAATGTTTTTAGTGAAGTTTCTCAGGTCCAGAAGGATGCTAAGACCAAAAGGAGGAGCACATATCATGATCAAGAAAGATCCCGACCAGGGAAGCTTCTGGACACGCCTATCAGGAGGAGAAGGGGACAATCTACACTGTCCAGAGAAGAAACAAAACCTGTCCATAGCCATGATGGTCAGAAGTTGCTGCGTAGAGCTCCAAAGGAGTGGAGTAGTCCAGAAAACATTGCTGAAATGTACAACAAGATATACAAGAAATTGGAGAAGGAAAAAAGACAGAGCACACAACCTTCCTCAAGGGTTACTGATCCAAAGAGTTGCAGCAAGCAGGAGCAGCTCATCCAAACGATGGAAACAAAATCTGAGGTAATAAAAGAAACTGAGACAGAAAATGAGTTTTCTCTTTTCTCTTCTCAATCTGAACTTGTTATCAGTAGTGCTTGTGATGAACTAACCTATTTTGAACCGGTGCAACCGAGTAGTCTTGCTTCAGTGTCTCAGGTCCCAGAAGAACACTCACCAGAAACAGAAGAAAAGAGTCTAGCACAAGGTGAAGTGATGGCGCAGCTGAGCAGCTTTGAACCAGAAACAATTCTTGCACCTTTGTCACCCAACCTGCAAGAGCACTGTAAGGAACTTAGTATCATCAACTCTGTGCCTGACATGTTTGTTAGGGTTAGTTCTGATGATGTGAAACGATTTGGTCTGGAAAATGTGAAAGAATTCTGTGTTTCAAATTCTGTTTTTGAAAACATGATGAAATCTTTTAAAGTGTTTGAACCAGATAAATTCCTTGATCAAAAACGTTTCCAGACTGTTAGTGAACTCAATCCTGGTATTATTTTGAGTTTTGATCAGTTTATGGAGCATAAGAAAAGCCTTGATCACCCTGAAAACAGAATTGAACTTGTTTTGCAGCAATCTGATTTCTTTTTCAGAAAACCTTGTGATTCTTTTACTTGTTTTAAGGATAATGGCTTTGAGCTGAGTTTTTCTAGACATGAACTGATCACTGATGATTTGTTCTCTTCCACACGTGCCTGGAAAGAGTTTATGAATAGGAAATTGCAGAAACAAAAATCACTTAGAGCTAAAACCGATTTTATTTGTGATTTTGCTTTGAAACCTGTCCATTCTTGTTCTGAAACAGATAAATCTTGGTTTGTTTTGAGATCATACTTGCAGAATGATGTTGTCTTGAGCTGTGGTGATATATTAGTTTACAACACATTCTTTGAAAGTAAATCAAAACCTATGAGACATGTGCTAACTGATTCTGAATCTGATCTTGAACTTAAACTTTTATGTTTTGATTCTTATCATGTGAACCAAGTTTTGAAGTTGATATATGGTACTCCATGCCTTGTTACCATTCTTGTCTGCAATACTTACTTTGATGTGCATTTTGAAAGTCTGAAACAAGTGCAACATGTTCTCAGAAATAAACTCTTGGTTATTGATCAGTTTAAGAACATGTTTTTCCTATATGATATGGGTATTCTAGTTTCTGTTTTGAGTGACCAGGATCAACAGAATCAGTCGCAAGGTAGTGCAAGGAACAAGGGAAAATATCATGCTTACCAGTGTGAGATTTGGAGATGGAAGTACTTGAGGAAAATGGCTCCAAAACTCCAAGGAAGTTTCTGTTCAAAACCTTACTATGATATTGCTTTCTTCCTTATTCTCTTGATCATTTGTCTTGCTTCTTACTTATTTCCTTTTGATGTAGGAGATACAGATTTGAGGAAAAAATCCTTTTAAAGGAGGAGGGGATGATGCAACCCTGATCAGCTATGCCACCTTGGACGAGCAGAAACCATTTGAGGAGACTAAGGATGAGCTGGGACAAGCTGAAGAGAGTGTGTTTGAGCTGAAACCAGCTGAAGAGAGTGTGTTTGTGCTGAAACCAGCTGGAATGAAAGTAGATGAGCTGAATGAGCTAAGTGACACTACCTTGGAGCTGGGTGAGCTGAGTGACACTTATTTGGAACTGGGTGAGCTAAGTAACACTGAAGATGGAGCTGGTTTAGCTGCTGGGCGAAATAGGCCTTTTTCAGCCCAAGGAAAAGTTCATAAAATGATCAATATGGGTCTGATTCTTGCCAAATTCGACCAGCCCATTTCTCAGTCCATTTCAAGCCTTTCTCATCAAGAAATATCAAAGAAAGAAGTCCTGGTCGTGCATGGGAAAGAGAGATTCAAAGAAGAACTCAATTCTGGTCAAAAGTCAAGTCTTGCCAAGTTTTTACACAAGTCTTTGTTTCTATTTTCTATGTTTCTTATTTTCTGCACAATCATTCTTGTTTTCTACAATCTGTAAACTTATAAAAAGGCCTAAGTTGCCAAGAATAAAATCATTCACCTTTTTGATTAAAATCTCTCTTATCATTGTGAATCCTTTGTTCATCTTTGAACATCGATCTGCTGAGGAGTTCATTCTCCAATTGCAACTTGTCTTTGATCCTTACCTGAGTTCATTCTCTTGATCAAAGACTCATCTATCCATCAATCACCCATTCGCAAGTTTCCATCCACAAAACCATCTATCTTCACCCTATACCATTCCGCAATTCACCCATCAAACCATCAAACCATTGATCCAACCTTCAAAGATCAGGGAAACAGAACCCTAATACAACCAGGGTTCTATCAGGTGGTATCAGAGCAGATTGAAGGCTCGTGATCTAGGGTTTGTCATAAAAACTCTTTGAATTCTTCTCTCTTTCGTTTTTGGGAACCTCGTTTGATCTCTCTATTCTGTGAATCTATCATTCTCTTATCTGTCTATCTAATACTGCGGGGGGGCCAACCAGATAAAAAAAAAAAAGAAAGATCAAAGAATCAAAGCTGAAGAGAAATCCAGCTAGACTGAAGAGAAATCCAGTCTCTGGTGGTAAAGCTCCCTGCCCATTAAATTCCTTAATACTGTCTATCTCTTTCTTTAGCTGGGGTTGGGGTTTTGTTCTTTGAGGCATTGATCTTTGTTGGCTGCTGAGCTATTGGATTCACAAGAAAACTCACCACAAAGTTGAGAGAAACACTTGAGAGAAACACTTGTGAGGCTTCGGCTATATTCTTTGTGTACTACCTTTTCTTGTTGAGTTGTAACAGGAAACCATGGCTGGAGATGTCAGTAAAAGAAAGGGGAAACCAACCTATGAGTTTGATAAGATCCAGATGAAGGCCATGATGGCTACCTTGATGAAAGAAATGGATAAGAAACTTGAAAAAGCTTCCTTTGCTACTAATAATCTTTGTGGTAATGTTTCTCAGGTTCAGAAGGATGCTAAGACCAAAAGGAGAAGCAAGATACCATCTTTCTGTGGTAGAAACGACAATGATGGCTACTGGGAGTGGGAATATAAAATGGAGCTTGTCTTTGATAGCAAAAACTACTCAGAAAGCAAGAAGGTCAGACGGGCTACATCAAAGTTCTGTGGTGATGCCATTCAATGGTGGGATCAGCTTGTTACTACCAGAAGAAGAACAGGAGAATCACAAGTTGGGTCCTGGTTTGAGCTCAAATATATCATGAAGAAATACTTTGTTTATGGTAGCTACAGCAGAAAACAAATCGATCCATGGTGCCATGATTGTGATCAGCCAAGAAAGTGTCAGTCACACAAGCCAAGGAGGCCAGACCCACGTCCTCTCACAAGAGACAAAGAGCCACCATGTTCTAAGAAGGAACCAGCTAACCAAGAGCTGAAAACAAAGCCATCTAAGGTAATAGAAGAAATTGAGACAGAAATTGAGTTTTCTCTTTTCTCTTCTCAGTCTGAACTTGTTGTCAATAATACCTTTGATGAACTAACTTGTTTTGAACCGGTGCAACCGAGTAGCTTTGCTTCAGTGTCTCAGGTCTCAGAAGAACACTCACCAGAAACAGAAGAGGAGAGTCTAGCACAAGGTGAAGTGGTGGAGCAGCTGAGCAGCTTTGAATCAGAAATAATTCCTGCACCTTTCTCTCCCAACCTGCAAGAGCAATCGATTGTGGAACAAAGTGAAGTGTTGGAGCAGCAGATAAGCTTGGAACCAGAAACAACTCCTACACCTTTCTCTCCCAACCTGCAAGAGCACTGTAAGGAAATTCATCTGGTTAATTCTTTTCCTGAATTGTTTGTTAAGGTTAGTTCCAGTGATGTCAAAAGATTAGGTCTTGACAAAGTGAAAGAATTTTGTGTTTCAAACTGTGTTTTTGATAAGATGATTCATTCTTTTGAGAAACTTGAACCAGATAAACTTCTTGATCAAAAACGTTTTTCATGTGGCAGTGACATCAGAACTAGTCTTGTTTTGAGTTTTGATCAGTTTAAGGAACAATACAAAAGCTTTTATCACCCTGCAAAGTCATTGGAGTTTGTTCTGCAACAGTCTGATTTTTGTTTCAGAAAACCTTGTGATTCCTTTGCTTGCTTTGATGATAATAGTTTTAATCTGAGTTTTTCTAGACATAAGCTGATCACTGGTGGTTTGTTTTCATCCTCATGTGCATTGAACGAATTCATGGTTAGGAATTTTCAGAAACCTAAATCACCTAGTGCTGAAATCAATTTTATCTGTAATTCTGATTTAAAACTTGATATTTTGTGTTCTGAATCTGATCAAGTTAGGCACGTTTTGCAAAAGTTCTATGATATTTCGTGCCTTGATACCATCCTTGTCTACAATACTTACTTTGATATGCATTTTGAAAGTCTGAAACTGGTGCAACATTTTTGCAGAAAGAAATTCTTGGTTATTGATCAGTTTAAGAACATGTTTTACCTATATGACACTGGGTTTCTAGTCTTTGTTTTTAGTGTCCAGGGACAAAAGGTTCAGTCTCAAAGGAGTGTAAGGGACGAGAGCAGAAACCATGCTTATCAGTATGAGATCTGGAGATGGAAGTACTTGAGGAAAATGGCTTCAAAACTCCAAGGAAGTTTCTGTCCAAAACCTTACTTTGATATTGCTTCCTTTCTTTTTCTCTTGATCATTTGTCTCGCTTCTTACCTGTTTCCTTTTGATGTAGGAGATACAGATTTGAGGTCAAATATTTTTAAAGGAGGAGGGGATGATGCAACCCTGATCAGCTATGCAACCTTGGACGAGCTAAGACCAGCTGAAGACACTGAGGACAAGCTGAAACCAGCTAAGG
>NW_026618938.1:0-10342 GCF_000801105.2 Raphanus sativus
AATAACTAAAAATAAACTCAGTCATGTAATAAGCCATAACACATCAACATCATCTAAGTTTTTTTGCAAGTAGAAAGTACGTGTCAATGTAATTTTCTCAAGACTTGTTCTGTTGAACCTGGGAGACATTAAACTTTTATCTTTCACTAAGAAAACATCATCATAACCAACAACAACAACAAAAAAAGATTTAAAAGACAAAAGCAAATGGGCCATGTAAAAACAAACAAACAAAGCTTTGTGTATGTAACTAAAGTTGCTTTGATCAAAAGTTGGGGAAAAAGGAAAGATTTAGACTAACATTTTGGAACGAAGCTTATTAGCTACATACAAGAGATGGCTGATGTTGGTAGTTGGATAATGTTGAAGTAACTTCATATTCGATGTGAAATCTCCAGCGATCAACCTCCTCCTCACCAGTACCAGCATAGCACAACATATCCCCAGTAAGCTTTCCTGCAACCATACAAGATAACTTAGTTCTATCATTCAAGCCAGCATTAATGGGAAAAAAAACTGATGAAACAGATAATAATTGATTTGGCAATCTTACCAGAGGACCTTCGGGGTCACTTAAGAGTGCATCCCATATGTGAAGACAGTCGAAGAAACTAAACTCTTGTGTAAGGAGGAGAGTGATCCACCTAAATGCATAGAACTGTGGGTTTACCTGTAATCCATGGAAACAATACAATGTCAGCAATCTCAAAAGGTATAATCCATTTCTATTATACTGTAGATCAAAGAACGAGAATACTAGTAAGCTTGTTCACATGGTTAGCTATCGGGGTATCTAGAACTTCCGTAACGGAATGACAAATATAGATGCCACAACAGTTATAACAGAGAGGGAGAAAAAAAAACAATGTCTTACTTTTGTGGTGATCTCTAGATGACGCCAAAGTTCCTCATCATGCTTCCTAACAAGCTGCGAAAGCCTAGTTATTGCAGATCGGATTCCAACAACACTGTTGTCAAGTTGTTGACAGTAGAAGTCGCGAAATCCACTCAACAGTTCAACAAAGCAGAAGAATGCATCAGCTTCAGCATGAGACTGCATGATTTGAATAGAGTTAATTATAAGATAAGAGCAAACACATAAACATAAACAAATCTTCTAAGAAAAAAAGGCAAAAAAATTCTGATTCAAATTAGTTGGTAATTCTGTGATATAGCATACGGACCCTATCCTGTCAAAGTAGTTTAAAAAAGGTAGCAAAAAGAGAGGGTCTACTTACTGAACTATCTTCATCAGGATCGTTACGGAATACATAAAAGATAGGTGCCAAAATTTCGTTCATCCCTTGAACATATCTGATCCCTTGATTTAACTTGGCAAACACAAGCAATATATTCTTCATAGATTCCTAGACACGTAAAAGGAAACGTCATTGAGCTTTGATGGATCAACAAATATATGTGAGAATTTGCTAACGCGAACACTAAAAAGGTCACCTGATTAGAACGCGCAAAAGATGATTCAGCAGAGAAAAAGGGAATATCCGGATGTGTACGCTTAACATCTTTGTCTATTTGTTCTATGGTCTCAATATCCTGTATTATTAATAAAAGAGTTTAATGCTGGAACTAGTTGATAAATTGAATGAATCCTGTCCTTGGAGTTAATATGTGCAAGAGATATGGTTACCTGGAAATAAGTATTCCAGGCGCTTGCCTTGCCTAAGCTTAAAGGATGGTCCTCGTCGGTAATTCTGGAACGGGAAAGCATGCAACGGCTTCCACTCTTCAACTCGTAATTGTCAAGCCCCTTTGACCTCACCAATCTCCATGTGATTTCTGACTAACTACCACAGAATCATTTAGAGGTACAACAAACACATAGCTGTGTAAAGAAAGAAAGCTTTCTAGATGAGAGAAAAACCTAACAAAGTCCAAATGCAAGAAAAGGAACTACTTACAGGACTAGTGAGAAGCTCATCTTTATAGTGCTTGTATTGGGATCTCTTTTGTTTCAGTTCAGATGACCAGAGTGAACGTTCAGGTGGCAAGTAGCCAAGCAAAAGCTGCAACAAAGATAAAACCAAATCTTGCCTAAGTATGCAAATCAAATTATATACTAAGATAGAGCTCTAAGACCACCTTCCAGACGGTAGAGCGGATGCCAGGAGAATCAGGCAAACTTTGGGAAGCAAGACTCCTCAGTTCCTTCATATTGATCACCTTCTTCGATAACTAATCCAAGTTAAAAGAAAGAATCTTGTGATCAAAGATATTTTGTGATTGATAAAACCAAATCAAAAGATGAATTGTTGACCTCAGCTGAGAGATGAGCCTGGCGGGAAAAGTCCTCGGCCGAGGAAGGAGCAACAACACTAGAAGAAGAGTTTCCATATTCGCCAGAGATACTACTGCTACCGTTCCTCCTCGGTCTGGGAGACGGTGACGGAACCGAAGAAGCGGTGGAAGGCGGGGGAGTAACGGAGATCGTATCCGTCTCTTTCTTCATCGAGGACATTTTAGTGGAGGAGGGGGAATTGCGGAGGAGGAGAGCGTCGTCGTTGAGAGATGATGGAGGAGGAGGAGTAGACCACATGGTGCTGTTCAGCCATTCCGGCACCTTTTTCCTCACCATTTCTTCTTTCTAGGGTTTGATTGATTGAATCGATCAATCGATTGAAACTCGAGAGAGATTCGATTTCACAAGTTATCGAGAAGATTAGAATTCGAGCGAGTCGGTGATTGTGGGAATCGAAGTTCGTTAAAATGTGTTTCTTTTTGTCTTCTCGGAGGAAGAAGAAGGAAAGAGAAAGAGGAACATATTATTATTTTATTTATCCAAATTGCCCCCATATTATTGTTTCTAAACACATTTTACCCTTTTGTTTTTATTTATTCAAGTTTCCCCCCCCCCCTTGTTTGATGAATTGGGAAATGTTGATAGTTGAAATTGAAAACCATAAGATATTTCCTTCTTAACAAGAAAAATATGAAGCAACAATAACACTATGATTCTGATGGCAGTACCATAATAATGTGATAATGTATATACAAACAACACACACAAGCTTAAAACCATCAGAAAGTGATGGACCCTATTAACCTTGGCGAGTGTTATTTGTTGTATGCCTCACATACAACTCCCATGTGTCCCCTTGTCTTCTTCAATAATACATTTGAAGACTACACGTGTATAAACATCTCATCACCTTCTCTTACACATATGAACATTGGGATTTTCCATTTCAAAAACAATACAAAACCTCGGTACAGATTCAAACCGGAGTAGTGGTCTGGACAGTAGTACTAGTTGGAGTTGAATCGTTGAAGAAACAAGAATGACACATGCCAGTAAAATTCATAGTGAGTGCCTTATTGTTATATTTAATAGCTGGAAATTTTATTAGTTTCATCATTTGACACAATACCAAAGAGAAAGAAGAAGAAGACAATGCAACGGTTTAAAGAACACCAAAGAAAGGGTTGTTGATAGCGGAATTGAGCTCTGTTCCAGCTGAGTTGATAACAGCTGAATCTATCTTGTCCCTTGGCAAGAACAAGAACTCTCCTCCTTCCATTTTCTCAAACCCACATAGCTCCATGAACTCTATGCCTCCTCTCAGTGAACCAACCCTCTCCTGTTGCATCCCAAGAACCATCATTTGTAAGATACTGGTACTACCAATGACTGATCCATTAAAAACTATTGTTTGTTTACCTGAAATGTTTGGTTGGTAAGTCTAATTTTTCGGAATTTCTCTTCATCTGGATTCTTGGCGACATTTCCCATATAAGTCAGGAGTGTCTGGAACGCTCTCTTCACTTTAGCATCATCCTCCTGTACCAACAACAAGTCTTTACTGTTTTACTCAAAGTTTTACTTGATCCTCCCACCTAAATTTTTCAGATGAAGACACAGGTTTACGTGAGACCAACAAACTACTGGATATGTATTTACCTTGTGGGCTTGCTTAAGCGACCTCAAGCATTCTCTCATTTGTTCAGTCTTAGTGGCGGGTCTAATAGGCAATGAACTCTAGCAAAAAAAAAAGGTCTCTCTAAGCACATAATAGAAGAGGATAAATATAACTTGCTTTTTGAAAACGTTTACCTTCTTCTCCTCCACAACTGGCACTGAGGGTTTTGCAGAAGCCGCAGGATCTTCTGCAGGCAGTCCTAGTTTTCGCCTTCTTTCAGCCTTGTTATAATTTATATAATGAGTCTTCAAGGTTTGTGTTGAGAAAGAGATATGTAAATGCAAAAGGCATGTAAATCTATACCTTGTCTTCTTCAACTTTTTGACGGATCTTTTCCCTAGCCCGTCTTTCTTCTTCTTTCTCGGCTTTACGCAAAAGGATTATACTGAAATACACAACCAATAAGTATTTATTCTTGAATAAGCAAATACACAAATAAGAGTGGAGCTGACAAGCCTGGCACTATTAAGTAGAAGAAAGCCAACCGTTTTCTTTCGTTATCTTCTTCTATCCGCTTTGCTTCTAGGAGTTCCTTGCCAATCCTAATTCGCTCCTGAACAAAAATACGAACATGTTAAAAAGATAAATAACAAAAGAGGCGCTGACAGTTTCAGCCATGGCACAATCAATATCTAACACTATCTATATGCATATCCTTAGGGTATTATACTTTAGATACTTGCACAGAAATTGCAGCCAGTAGAGCAAAAGTTAATTTTAACACAACAGAATAACCATTGTTGAACCATCATAATATTAAGTATATGTAGATAAACGCATTTTATAAAAAAAGGATCAAGAGGAAACCTTCTCTCTTTCACGTTCCATCCGTTTTTCTTCCTCTTCTTTCTTCTTCCGTGCACGTTCCCTGTGATGTGGAACAGTACAAAAAGAGGATTCAGTTAACCAATAAGGCAATACTAATCGAGGTGTAGACATTTGTCTTGATACTAGTTGAATAAAGAAGGAAAAACATGATAAAAATAGTGATGTCTTAGTCTATGGTGGACGCTACAAAATAAATGAACATGCACTGTAAAAGAGAATACTCATAGTACCTTAGTTCTTGTGCTTTTATCTTGACTTCTTCTGGCGTAAGAGCAGGTTTAGGAGGTCCAGCATTAGAGTTAGCAGGTACCTACGCAAACAGTCAACAACATAGACATTACACTTACAGTAAGAGAAGTAATCTTAAGAACACATATACGCTTAATACAGAATGATATTATATTGGTTAAAATGAAATAAACAATGGAAAAAAGTTGACATAAAAATTGTCATATTCAGGAAAGGCAAACACTTTTCACCCTGAGACAAAGAACTAAATTATCAAGAAGAAAAAAACAGTTAAGAAAAGACATTCTGCTGAAAACCAAACTATTGATAAGACACCCACCTTTGGCATTTCGTCTACGTCAGGATCATTCTCATGCTCCACCACCCAATTAACTGCAGCCTCCAGACTGGCATTACCTGAAGGAATGAAGTTGAAAGTTAAAAAAAAAACGGAAAAGAATATAGCAGTGTGCAAAAGAACTTAAAATATTCAGATGCAAAATGATTAAATCTTCAAATTTGACGTATAAAATTAACATGCTTCACTGAGATAAATGATAGGTGTTCAAGAGCTCAGCCGCATACGATCAAGCTAAAAACTTCATTTATCAAGCACAACACTCAATCAATACTCAATAGTGAAAAATGCGAGATCTTTACCAGAGTAGTGGAGTGCTCGAGTAGCACGAGCTTTAGGGAAGCCCATCGCTTCAAGTTCCTCGAGAATGTTTTTGTCAACGTCTGGAACAACCATCTCTACTGGAAACAGAAAGGACCATAAGAAACAACGTTGACGTCACATTCAGAAACTAATGCAACACATAAGAATTAGCATTTACAATGTTGTACCTTGAGGAGCATCTCCACTACCACTGGAACCATCAGGGTTGTCAATCTCCATAGCAGTCTTAGGAGCTTCCAAGCTGATAGGTTTTACAGTCTCCATTGTCTTATCCACAAACTCAGTATGCCCTGTCCTTTTCGTATGCAAATCGCTTTCCTTCACATTGTAATAGCAACGAGAAAAGAAAATCAGAGATAATCAAAACACAGTGGTCATCAAACTCGTACAAAATTGCAGAAGCCAAAGCTCCACAGGCAATCAAAACAATGAACTCCAGTAAAAGCGTCAAAGTTCTCAACTTTGTGTGTTCTGATTACGACCAAATCAGTGGTAAACACTGAAAAAAAAATCAATTTCATTTACAAATAAACTCCAATCAAATCAAGATCTGCCAGTTAACTTCTAACCAAAGCAGACTCAAATTCACAAAGAACAAAAAAAAGATAAAGGGAGCGAGTGAAAAATCGAAAGATCCGTACGGTTTTAGAGCGGCAAGGCTTGCTGCAAGTAGTGCAGACGAGATTGAGCACGGCCTCGGTGGACTCGGCGAAATTGGAGTGAGAAGTGATCTCAGCATGCTCCTGAGCCTCCTCCACTGACTTCAGCAACGCGCCACAATCACCACACTTTAGCGATACTCCTGCCATGCCTCCTCCCGTCAATTATCTCTCTCAGAAACTCCGAAAGTCTTTCCTTTTAGTGGACAAGTCCGTCCGTACGCTCGCTTTTGCTTTTGCTTGCTTGGGGAAAGAGGAAGATGTAGCTAGGTAGGACCGGTTCGATCATATCCACTGCCGGTTCAGTTTTATCGGTTTTGACATCGAAATATAATTGATTCAATCGGTTTAGCTTTCTGTACGTAACAAGTATTGGTTTGGTTAGGTATCATCATTCACTTGAGATCACACTTTAGTTTGATCTCTTTGCTCGTCACAGTAAAATATTTTTATGAAATAAATATTTGGAAACAATATATTTTTCAGACATGTTTCTGATAATACATATGTAAGGTAACTCCATAACAGTGTAGTAAAAAAAACAAAACTAATGGGTATTTGATCTAATGTGATCTTCAAAACCTTTTTCTTCTTTTCATTTTTCAGTATAATGGAAATTAACAAAAGAAAAAAAATAATCTTAGTCTTGTGTGAAGAAACGTTCGTAGAACAAGATGTACGCTTCTGAATGCATAACCTTGTCCAACGAAACCTGACGGACATGTGCATCGCTTACGTTATACCACACACTCTCTTTTCCTTTCTGACCTCCTCCTCTAACATAGGCCACATAGTGACCTCCTCTCATCGTCCCTGAATGCTCCACCAATCCCGCCAATCTATAAACTGGCGGAGCTTCTCCGCTGCACCTGATGGAACCACAAGAAACAGTTTCATACCGTTGAGAGACTCGAGTTAAAAAAAATGGATAATATAGAAGAGAGGAGATGATTACCTTGAGTCCATATACTGTCGAAGATCGATGACTTCTTTGAAAGCAACATGACCATTTAACTTACTTAGCCTACCACGCAGGTCTTGGCTGAATCGCTTTAGATGAATGGTTAAGACAGGTGGAAGTTTGTTTATAAGTACTCTTTTAGTTGCATCTCTTTTCACTGTTATCACTTTCTCAGAGTCTTCGCCGCCTTCGTCTTGACTTCCATCGGATTCACTGTCGTTAGCTGAGTTAGAACTCATAGCTTCTCTTCCATTATCATTGACATTACTAGAACCATCACTTGGATCTTGCTTCACAGCAGAACCATCGGCTTCTCCATCTTCAATTTCACTCACCCATCCATTGCTGGTATTGTTGCTTGATCTCGAATCTTCTTTCTTGGAGTTTCTCTTTTCCCTCAACCGTTGGAGTTTCAGGTTCTTTGAGCAGTTCTCGCAGTTCCAAGCGTTGTCGTCCGACAAAACCTCAGGCTTAGTGAAATGAGCCAAGCACCTCTCTACAGACACAGGTGAATCCGAGTCATCGATTTCTTCAGGATCAGACTCGCTGCTGAACGCCATAAAACCAACACCTCCCGAAGAAGCTTCAGCCTTACAAGGAGGTCCAAAAACAACAGGCCCTTCAGTAACCTCAGGCTCATCAAATAAACCGCCTAAACCAACAAAATCATTGTCTTGCGGTTCATGATCACCAGCAACAAATGACGATGATGATGCCTCACCCTCGCCTGGTTTATCATCGTAGGATATGTTTTCTTTGTATGGCATGTACAGAACTTGCGAGTCTGCTACCATCAGAGGAAGCTCTTCCTCATCCCAAGGATTCACCGAGGAAGAACTTTCACCTAAACCAGGATCACCACCAGTGCAACTAGCTTGATTGATTTCAGTAGAAACACCGCTCGTAGCCGTGCATTCATCAGGCTGCGTAGCTTGTACATCTTTTTCATCCAAGATGGTTTCTGCCTTTGCAGATTCGTCATTATCTTGCATCAGCCTCTCTGCGTTACCTTCCAAAGTCTGATCAGCCAACGAAATTGAGGCATTGGAAGGAATATTTGGACCTGGAAGAATTTGATTAGCCTCAGTAGTTGTGATTTTGTCACTAACATTATCTTCCGTATCCACATTCGTCTCATCTCCAAGGGGTTCTGGTCCAATAATATCCAACCAGAAGCTATCGAAAACAGTATCACATTGTGTTACACTTTCTGAGGCCTGCTTATCAACAGAATGAGTCTCTGAGACCGTACCATTATCAATTGGCGCTACACTGGAAGAGGATGCATCTGAATCACCTGTGACAACCGCAGCTTTTCCGGGAGATTTCAGATCCGACAGAGCCTTAGCTGGGAGGACTTTTGAAACTTCACTCACCTTTGACGCATGCTTAGTGACTCTTTTTGGTGGAAGCTTAGCTTTCTTTGCTAGAGAAACGGTTTGCAGCTTTTTAGGAGGGGTTTTCTTGAACGGTACGGGTAAAGAGAGATCCAAGAACGGCTCATAGACTTTTGATGAATGCCCACACTCAATGCAAGAAACGATGCTAGACGTTTCGCCTCCGAATACAGATTCTATGAGAGTAGTAGATTTCTCATCGTTATCAGAAACACCACGCTTCTTTCTCAATGCTGATTCTTCGGTGCTCAAGGAATCTAGCAAACAGCGTAGCAGCTCGTGACTGTCATGCTGGTCGTATCCTCTAAACTGTGGTGCCTTAACACAGAAAGACCCAAAAAAGACTCTAGGGTTTATCACACTCTTTAACCCTGCTTCTGGTTTCGTTTCGGTAAATAATTTTCTGAGGGAAGAAGCAAGTGACCCAACGATACCAGACGCATCCTCCTTTAAAAAGTGATCACGTAACTGATCCAAGGAAAGAAGATTCTGCATTATCGAGTTAAAGAAACATGTGTTCCCAAGGTTAACTAACCCTCGCACAACGTAACCATCTCTTGCTTCTATACCACTACTGGTCACAGCAGCACCTTGTAATTTGATGTCACTAGTGATACTGCCACTTCCTGAGCTCTGCTCTTCGGCATCAGATGGAGCTAAACTGTTCAAAGACCGCTCTTTCATCAGTTTTACAACCTCCACCAACACATCTTTCTTCTCACCGTTCTCTTCTTTTTCAACAGGGAGCAACGACTGGCACGGAAAGCACCATCTTAACTGAGGGTTTTCCCATTGAATCATCAACCGGTGGCGAGTCAATCTAATGTGCCTGACAACATGACTCTGCGCTCCGGTTGGCAGACCAACACCTCCACAGACAAAAGCCCCACATTCCAAACAAACCCAAATAGCCTTTTTGTCAGCTTTTGGCTCAGCAGCAGCAGAAGAAGAAAAAGCATGTTTCCCCTTATTACCCTTTGCTTTAGCTCCTCTCACCCCTTCCTTGCATTCTTGACACTTAATCTGCGGGGAAGACTTGATCCTCTCCAACATTTTATCCAAATTAACACCCTTACCGAAATGAACACAAGCTTGTTTCTCCTTGACTGCTTGAACTGCATCTCCCTCAGCTATTTCCCCGGTCTCACTAGGCTGTTCAGAGACCTTCTTGGAGTGATTCTCCTTCGTTGGGGATCGGGAGGCCTTCTTCTTCGCTTTCTTCCCCATGAGTTACTATCCACAACACACTGAAAAATTCAAAAGCCAATAATATAATGGTGAGTGACTCAAGTCATTACATCATCTACATAACCAAATCCAACTGCAAACAAAACAAAAAGGCAATGAAGCAATGGTGTGAAGCAATGAAGCAATGGTGTGAATAAACCTTCCATTTATCACATGAAACTAACCAACCTAGTGTCAGATTTGAAAGTCTTAAGAACTCTTCTTACGAAATGAATAAAATTTTCAGGATTTTATGGACTACCCACAAAGAAAGTACCAGACTTTATATTAACTATCAAACAAAGATCCAAAATTGCTAAGAACTAGAACCTAAGCTGCAAGGCATAGAATCAACTAAGATTCGAATCTTATCACAGCTCAGCAGAACCAATATCGCAATCGGGAACAAAGAGACCAACTTGCTC
>NW_026618939.1:0-10340 GCF_000801105.2 Raphanus sativus
CGTGGTATGTTCCATTTTGCTAGCAGTATGTTTACAGATAAACATATTTAGCTTTTATATTGAAAGACAGGTGAAGAAAAGCCAACGTTTGCCTTTTAATGTTGGTTTAGCTCTATGAAATAATTTTATTCTTGTATTCTTCAACGGTAATACCTCGCTTTTGTCATGCAAGAATTACAGAAAACTTGACAACATCAGAAACCTGATGAAAATAAACGGGAGTATAAACATTTTTTTCAAATCTGTTTCAACGTTTAAATATACTATATCGTAGTACTCGTTGCAATCTTTCCAACGTACTATTAATCTGGCCTTGAATACCACTGAATTGGCCGGAAAAGCCACACTAAAATCGAAAAAAATCACCCTTTTAAAAAAACTGTGTTCTAAGAAAAACTACTTTTACTAGCAACATTGTTCCTAGAGCAAGAAATATAAAATTTTGAAAGTCTTCAAAACTGTTAATTAGAATTCCTAACCACTAGAGTTTGATGTATTAATCATGTATATAAAATAATTTTTTAGAAAAAATTAAATTTAATAGTGTAAAATTGCAGTTTATGATTGCCCACTCTCATTTTTGGAGAGTGAGCACCACGTGCCCATTTCTATGATAGTTAGTCCATGGATTTCCTTTTGATTTTCGACATTTTCAAAATTCTTCGAAAAAAGGCGCGTTCAAGTTTCATATAGAGTTAAAAAGACAACTAATAAATCAAACGGCACCGTTTTTCGCTTTATGCAAATTTTAAAAACTCGACTTCTTACGATGTGTAACAAAGCTCTCCACATTCTCACTGGAACATACTCTTTTTAAATAGCCCCCATAGAGACTCATAGTAACTAACACATTGCTTACAGTTTTTTCACTTGTTTCCAAAATGACTCACACTCAACTAAGCCCACACTTGACGAAGAAGCTTGTATCTTGCATTTGAAGTCGCAGAATCATTAAACTCACTCGTTTTGTCGACGATAGATGTAAGAGGAGAGTCCAGCTCCTCAAGCTCCTCGTCGCTCGTGTTTAAGATCGAAGCTCTCTCCAAGGATGAGTATAGAGAAGTCCAAGTCCCGTTTGATTTAGAAGCGTCGTCCCTCGTAAAGGTGAAAATTCTTGGAACGGACTTAGGCATCATCATCTCGTAGTGGAAACACGAATCAGCATTACAGGAAGAGAAGCGAGTGTCTACGGAGATTCTCTGAGTTGTACGGAAGTTTGTCTGATCGGAGGTGGGAGTTTGGTGAAAGAAAAGATGGGTGGGATTTGTAAAAAGAGTAGTTGCTTGTAGGGCAAGTAAGTTTACAGATGGGTGGGATTTGTAGAAAGAGTAGTTTTCATGTGTTGTATGTTCCATTTTGCTAGCAGTATGTTTACAGAAACATATTTGGCTTATATATGGAAGACAGGTGAAGAAAAGCCAATGTTGGTTTAGCTCTATGAGATAATTTTATTCTTTGTATTCTTCAATGGTAGGTAATGCCTCGTTTTGTCATGCATTAGTTGAAGAAAAATTATAGAAAACTTGACAACATCAGAAACCTGATGATGATAAACGAGAGTAAGAAACATTTTTTTTTTCAGAGGAAAGACTTTTAAACCAAATTTCAACTAAAAGTAAAAGTTTTTTTACACAACACTCTCGATACAAAATCATAATGTACAAGATTAGCTGATTTGTTTTCACTCCAAAACTCCAACTTGTTGATCCACTTTCCAGAAATTGTTATCGTTGAACTCCTTCACTCCCGAACTTTCCTCCTCCGCCTTTTGGTTCTCAACCGTCTCCATCTTCCTCTTCATCGCTCCAGCTTCCCCTACTGTCCCTTCTTTCATTGCTTGCTCCATCGCTTTTTCTGTCCCTTCTGCTTCCACTCCCACAAACTCCACATCCTTCTCGAACAGCGATCTTTCTGTTGGTGACGACGACCCATTTGGTATCACAGGTTCGGTTTTTCCCTCAGGCATTGTTGGTATGTCGAGGTTCATCATGTTTTTGCTGTCATCATCGTCATCATCATCAAGGAATGGGTTCAGACCAATGCCACTACTCACTTGCATATCGGATGACGGTTCGCTCCACCCAACCCATTCGGGTGGCTGCTCTGCAAAAGCTTCTTCGGTTTTCTCCGGCGTGTTGAAGTCGACGAACCCCATTTGGAAGTTGGTTTCAGCTGCGCTATCCTTTGGATTCCTGGTTAGATCATCGTCTTGTTCCCCAACGACCACCTCGTCGTCATCACTGCTGCTAGTGTTGGCATTGAAGGCTCTGTTAAATTCCTCGTCCTCCTGTAACGTATTGGAACCTGCTGTGTCAGAGGGCGTACAACCGAATCTGTTGTCTTGGAATGTGAACCAATCTGAATTCGTAAACAAGCTGCGGCAAAGTAATGAGAAAGATTCAAAGTCATAATTATATCAAATAAAATGTAACAACTGAGGGTTAAAGCAAAGATAATGCGGACACCAGTATCTGTAGAGAAAAAACGAGAAGGAAAAAACTAACCTTCCTTGGTCATCCCCGAGTCTCAAGGATGAAATTACTACTTCCGCAGATTCATCGTCGAAGTACACATCCTGTGTAGTATGAAAACAAAATACCAATTTTCAACATAATGTTATTGATGTACATCCTTGTATGTATTATGGTGTGATAAAAAAGAACAAAAGGGGGAAGAGGAAGTCTGCAAGACTTACATCATCATCTCTATCAAGAGCGTTTTGGTCCTGACGAGAGAAGATAGGAAGAAGATGAATCAATAACAGTTAAATCGTGTCATAATTGAGGGGAAAAGGCGGATACTAGGATGAGTGAATATACCTCTTCATTGTCATCGTTTCCATACATTCTATTCGTAAATGCTTGGCTTAAATTATTGGCCAGAGCAGCAACATCGTAATCCTTGTCTTCCTCATCGCTATCTCTTGTCCTATCTTGTACTGTCGTTGGGCGCCTACATTTAATTTAACAGATGGGTCTAGGAATAGTAACCAAGAGTGAATATAAAATCTAAACCCCCAGGACAAGCTCATGATGAGAAGAAATAACACTGGACTACGACTGTAAGTTGTATAATATCTAGAGTAATCCAAAGTCCCACAACAGGTCACCTTCTAGATTCAATAGTATATATATATATGACATATAGTATAGAGCAAAAACTGCATTTGATCAGGTCTTACTAATCACGAGTAATTTTATTGATTGTATAACCCTACAGCCAGCAGAACTAAAAAGAACTATAAGACAAACCCACAAAGCATATTTTCCCTAGCGTTAGTCACATTAAGTAAATATCTTTAAGGGTTTTATTATCCACGATTGACAAGGATCACACGTAAACTTTTACATCAATAATATGCATATGTAGCAGTGACTGATCATGCTGATGGTTACTATACGATTAGTGAGCAAGGGTAATGGACATACCCGCATCCCCATCTGTAGACATTCTCAACAGTGTTGCGCTCCTGCAGAACACTACCTTGCCACTCATTCCATTCCCTGTTTTCCTAAACATTTGAGAATGAACAAAGCCCAGTCAGCCAGCACACATAAAAACTGCGCTGAGAGTGAGTGGACACCTCATCGTACGACTCGACTAATGGCTTTATATTCCGTGTAGAGTGACAACAAATGCGGCAGAAGAAAAACTACACAGCAAGAGACTGTAATACCAACCTCAAGGTATCCCTTTAGCTGGTCATTGCTATTACTCAACTGACCAATTTTATTTGATATTCTTGTGATGTGTCCAATATATCCGACTCGGGGGGGTTTCTTCCCAGTGGCTGTTACAGTTGGCTACCTCACAGAAAAGAAAATGTCAAAGAGTACTTGTCAGGCAAATGAACTTTGGAGCAGTGAATTAATGGCTCTTACTTGGAGCTGCCCACCATGACACTACGTCATATACCAATGAACAGTTAAAACTTTGTGAACACAGCAAATGGTAATACCTGGCTATCACCTGCGAGATCCGAGTCCTTGTCTGAAGCGAGGAATTTTCCAATCATATTGCATTCTCGAAGGATATGGTTAACCATCAAATCGCTCTTGTTTTCGAGACAAGAAAGTATTATAGCCTCCACTTGATGATGCAGAGCATTATTGTATGGGTACCTTCATACGTTAAAAGTGTTTGATTATATAAGATGTAGAAAACGCAACACTGAAATCAAGAGTTTGAAGTTTAGAAAATGCCTACTCAAAAAATAGATCAAGGGTTCTTTTAATTATTCCTGAACTAACTAACTCCTTCTGTGCAGCTTCACTTCCAGTTCTCAACAAAAATGCAATAAACTCCACAATCTGAAAGAACAAATTTGGGATACTGAGTCGAATTAAGCATAGAAACTTTATATATTAAAAACCACTGTTGCTATCGTAGAACTACAACTTTTGGATCAGACCTTTAGACGATGCTTTCCAAGAGGAGGCCTCAGCTCACCATATGTTGTAGGCAATACTGTGCTGTCAGATGCTATATTGAGAAGTATAAGCAAGTCGCCTGCAGAAAAAATATAATGATCATTTAAGGCCATCGAATACGTAAAACCTGATTTGGAATGTTTGTATGAGACAGTATCCTACATATACAAAAAGTGCTCCGAAAATATCTCAAAACTTTATGGCATTGATGTGAAACCAGTTTCCTTTTAATCAATATAAACCAAAACAGAACAGACAGCATAGCGACTAGCGAGCAGCGAAAATCAAACATGACATGCAAATAGACCTTAAATCCACGCAAATTGGAAGATATCTCACAGAAGAAAATGGTTGGCAGTTGTTTATTTACAAAAGTAGATTATGTGCAATCAATCCCGAAAGGGAAAAGTAATATAATCTTGATAGTCATGTGAAATATTACATCATATGTTCCAACTTACAGAGTTTAGGCAGCATGGCACCAATAGTCTCCTGAGACACTGGGACAGGAGACTCGAACATGTGTTGTTGACCTCTATAAGAAAACATAGATGATGACGCAGCTGATTTTCTCGGATCCAACAGAGAGGTGCATACTGAAAGAGAATGAACTAGACCAGATTTTGAGTGTGAGTCTTCAAAAGCATGACCAAATATCCTAGCAACGAAACTGCATAAACAGGGAAAAAGTTGTGCTGCCACGTCAAATACTTCTGTATCAATATAATGAAGCAATATGAATCAATAACGGAATAAAAGATTACAAACCCAGGGCTAGAGAGTTGTGTAGCTAAAGCTGATGGTGCATTCCGAGAAATTGCACATAATGTTTCTGCAGCATTTGCCTGAACCTCCGGAGGACTCTGATTCAAGTTGGAAAAGATTGCAATAAACTACAAATATCAGATCAGAGTGAAGAAGATGATAAAATAAACTAGGAAAGCCAGATCAGATATCCTAGATTTATCAAACAAAATCATGAGCCTCTTGTAAATATAGAAAAGCTTCACCACTTACAGATGGTTTAAGTTTGTCCACGATCATTTCAAGTAAATTGCTATCTGCGTGCCATTGCATCACATCCAGAAAGTTGGGATAGACTTGATCATCCGCCCCAACCAAGCGAACCAAAACCTAGACAGTGTGACATAAATATCATTGCAAAAATGATCTCTGAGCCACACGGCCCACACCAGGTGCACTACGTCTAAGACAAACCAATTACCTCCATGATGGATGTTATTCCAATCAAATCAACCAGCTGGCAGAAAACATTTTGATGTCCCTGTGATTATCAAAAGTAACTTTGAGAACTGTAGCCAGAGTAGGTAGCCGTAGCTCAACACAAAACAAACATAGACAGTTCAACTAGTTTTTCTGTCACAACAAAATAATTGCCAGCAATTCAAATGAGATTAGAGTCATGCCAATCTTATCTTCTTACAATGCAGTAAGTGGGCAGAGATGTATCTGTCAAGAATATATTGGAAAGAACTATGAATTCCGAATTGCACAGTTAACAGAAAAGAAGTCTTACTCTACAATGCTCCTACAAAATTCCAGTAACTAAGTCAAATAAATTTCATAAGATATTACTAAAGTTCTCATTTAAAATTTCCAGCCACCTAAAGTTCATCCATCATACAGACCCAAATTTGACGGAGATGTACATACTTTTTACAGCTCAATCAAAATATAATCACAAAGCTCATGCAAGAAAGGGAGAGAAGAAAATAAGATTAACATCCTTTTAAGTAAAGGTTATTACTTACTTTCACATAATTCATAAGCGCTGCAGTTTTTCTGACCATAAGGCAAATGACAACCTACAGCAAACAGAGACAAGCAGCAGCACATCATGGAGCCTTGAAATAAGTGAAGCCATATATATATATATATATATATATATATATATATATATTAATATATGAATATAAACAAAGAAGTACCAGAAGTTGGCTAAATACGCAAACTTATGTAGCATAAGAGAGAGTACCTTGCTAAAATAGCCTGCCAGCAATGCAGTATGAGGACGATTAGGTTCCAGAAAAGAAAAAAGCAAGTCCATCAGCTGCAAGAAAATTAAGCCAACAATTGAGGTAACAATAAAACACATTACAGATGCACAAAAGAAATATACCTCTTGGTCCTCCACCAGAGTTTTTAGAATAACATCAATTTCACATGTAAATATTTCACACGAGACGAATGGAAACCTAAGAGAAGAAGAAGCTATTTATTAGCTGGAGAGGAAAAGAATTGAGTAAGACAAGGTAACTCCCAATGAAGCAGCATATATTACTTGAAAACACGTTTACTATCAGGAGTATCATTTGGAGGTTCTTCAACAATGTACCGCAATAACTGCTCCACTTGAGCTTTATCCCTTAGACTGCAAACATTATTAATACACAATAAATAAAGCTTTCCAAGAAAAAATATGGAACTCCTCAACTAAACTAAACCTTCACAAATACAGCAGACACTAGTTTCCATCTGATTCTATGAAACCATAAATTATAAAACAAAAACTAACAAATTGATGAGGCGGCTGTTGAAAGCCTTGCATTCTTGAATAATCTCTTCCTCATCAAGAAGCTCTTCCAAGGTGAAATTCTCCTTGTCTAGTATCGTCTCCACCTAACATAATGAAAGAATATCAACATGAATAATAATTCAGAAAACCTAAAAAATTATTAAGCAAATCGAATTTCAGAACAGAAACTAATACAATTTATCCACAACGAACCGTGTTCAAAGTAACGAAGCACTGAGAATAATAATCATAAGATCAATTTCAAGGAAAAGCTACAATGGACAGGAAAACTCACCGGAGAAGATGCAGAGAGAGACGTGAGCTTCCAGAACATGGCTCTGCGAGTGAGTGAGGAGTGGAGTGGAGTGGAGCTCAAAAGCTTCGCCGTAGGAGGAGAACTTGGCTAGATCCAAACCTAAAACCTAGAACCTAGCAGTGAATCTAGTAGGTAATCGCTTCTTCGCGGTGGAGGAGCAGTGATTTCGTCGTATGGGAGCTGAAAAACCCTAACCGATCAATCAAAAGAGAGATAGAGAGATTGAGATCCAGGTTTTTGAAAATTTTGCATAAACGAGGGGAAAAGTGAACACGGGGAAACTTATTCGGGCGTATTATTATTATTTCATTGTTTCTGCGATAATCGACTTGAGTGTGTGTTAATTAATAAATAACTAGATTATGAACCGCCTCCAAAGATCGGGTATATTTTTTGTTTTTAATTTTTATTTGTGTTTTATTGTAATCATATTTACTATATTTAAAAAGATTATTAGTTAAAAGTTTTGATAATTATATTGAATTTGTGATGTTATATAACTATACACTTGTACACAATATTTTGAAACCGATCCGGATTCGCGATTAAATCGGTAAATCCATGGATCTGGTATGTAATTCTATTTGAGTTTAGGAAAAACATCATTGTTTAATAATCTGGTAAAACCCACGAAGCCCGGTAAAACCCACGGAAACCCGGTAAAACCCATGGAAATCCACTAAAACTCAAAACTCGGTTACCAGTTGAACCACTGGTTAAACCAATACGTAATTTTTAATTATTAACTATTTGGATTTTTAATTATATTATTAGAATATGTTTGTATTTTAATTAGGAAATTAAATTTTGGTTTTTATATAAAAAATATATATATGATCTTGTGGATTATGAATCTATTAACAAATCTAATTGTTGTGATTTGGTATTAGTTTATTTTTGTTATCAATTATCAATTATAATTTTATGTTTTACTTTTAGATTATTTTAGATTTAAAATTTAATTTTATTATTTACAATAGACATTTAAATACTTAAAAAGTTATTAATATTTTGTAAAATTTAGTTCAAGCACAAGAGCCTTTCATAGAAAACCTACCCGTATACATACATATCCACTTTCTATATTTTATAAAATAGGAGTAAGCAAAAAATACATAAATACAGTATATTAGTCCATATCGTATATGTAGAAGGAGGTTATATTTTGATTCCTGAATATTTTTGGTTGTTAAATAGATACTATGATTTTGGAATTAGATATAGGATGATTAATAGGTGAAGTAAAAGAGTAAGGAAAATGAAACAAAAATATATATATTCGTACATTTATGTTGCAATATTTGTAGCCCTTAAAACAGGACTTAGTGGTTATGGAGGTTGACTATATATTAAGTTAGGCAGTTTTCTTATTATTATTATACGGTTACTTTAGTTAGTTATATTTGGATGCCACTTTTTTAAATTAGACATAACCCATATTAATTGGACATGTTGAAGAATTAATAGTATTGATATGTATGTAAATAGATTAATATAGTCTTCACTAACTTTAAATAAAAATCACATTTAATAAATATTTTTAATCGAATAACCTATTTAAAACCCGTTAAACTAAAACCCGTAAAATATATTTTTATGAATAATACTTCCATAATAATAAAAACAGATCATGTTCCTAAATTAATAGAACACATGGATTAAATAATCTAATTTTCTTATAAAACAGCTATTTATATTTATTATTTATCTTAATTGATTCATGAACTTTTATTGTATTTGGTCAAATTTTAATCTGTTTTGAAAGCTATATATTATTAAGTTATATATTTGCTATGATTTTTAACTCATGGGCTGTTGGTAGTTATTTATCATGACAATAAAAGATATTTATAATATATGTTATAAAGCTAACGATGACAAAAATATTATCAAGCTAATAAATAATATTTATTTTTGTCTAAAACTAACAAAAATTATCAAAAGTGGGTTTGTATCTGGGTTGTATAGTTATTTCTATTAATGATTTGTATGTGGAAATCATCATCAAAAGAATATTCCATAAAGTCTATATAATCACATAAGTACCTCTCAATTTTTAATAGTATGATAATATATACTTCATGAAATATCAAAGGCACGTTACAGTAGTTAGTTATACCTCTCACGTACGGTAGTTATTTATCATGATAATATCAAAGGCACATCACGGTTACTTCTAAAAAAGAAGGAATATTACGGTTGCATAAAATTTGTTGCTAGTTGAAGTGGTTAATTTAAATGCAGTTATATTTTAAGTTGGACACAACAAATATCAATAGGTCATGCTGAAGAATTAATAGAATAGGTGATCAATTTCACAAACTCGTGTAATAAATTAAGGACTTATTATTTTCCTTCGTGGTTTAGTGCGGTGGTGGTAGTCCACGCTGGTGCGAATAGTGTGGGTGATTGATTGAATTTTATCTTCGTACTTTAGCTTTATTTATTTTTAAATCACCAAATTTTACCAATTATTTTGTAGTTTTAATTTTAGTAGTTAAATCTTACATCAAGTTTCTATAATTTTTTACCAATCGTGCTTTAGGTTTATTTTTAAGGCTACATCAAAAAAGTTATAGCAATTTTTTTTCTTATGTGTTTTAAGTATAAAACATAAAGCTTTCTTTTGTAGACTGTAGAATCTATAAAATACAACAAACTATCTAGAATATAAAATAAATTAGATAATCATAATTAAGCCATCTTTAAATGTTTAATTTAATTTTGGGTGTTTTTAAATTGATTGAAATATTTTAAATAACTTCGTTATTATTTACATATCACATTTTAAATAATAGTAAACTTTGGTAATATATAAAAAAAAATTAATATAAATTCTTTAATTGATAAATATTAATTATTTTATATATACATTACATATTTCACATATTTTATTTTAAAATATCTACCGTTTATAACTTATAACTACAACGAATTTAACTACAGCAAAAATCTCTGCAACAAAATCTACAGTAATGAATGTACAGCTACAACCAATTTATCTACAGCTAAATTTGTACAGCTAAATTTTTAAAAAATAATTGCACTCTCTACATAC
>NW_026618940.1:0-10338 GCF_000801105.2 Raphanus sativus
CTCTCTCTCTCTCTCTCTCTCTCTCTCAGAGCTTCCACAGCCGGGAAAGTGTTTCTCTCCGGCCCGGTTTTCGCCGGTGCCGGAGCCCCTCTCCACCCTTTATCTTGTTTTCTCTTTGCCTTTCTCTTCATCTGTTTCCCCTCTGAGTTGATATGCAGGCTGCTCTGAATCTGTCGAGTCCATGCCGGAGCCGTTACGGTTGAGGTTGGTCTTGATGGCGGGTTTGGAGGAGTGGCGAGACCACAGAGCGACGGAAGAAGGAATGGTCGGCTTTTAGGACTCGATATGGACGCCGGATCTGGTTTTCCCTTTTTCAGATCTCCGGTGCTCATTTCACGGCGGCGGCGCGTGACTCTGTGGGTCACCTCCTACACCACTGATCTATCCTTGGGTGTGGTGGTGTCAAGAACGGAGGAGTGGTGCGAAGTTTCGACGGAAAGGGTCTCGTTCTCCGGTTCTCGGTTTCGGTTCGTCGCAAGGCTCCATGTCCTCGGACTTGTCAACCGGTGATGTGTGCTTTGCTTTGGTACGTAGTGAGGCTCTACATCCCGACGCCGGCGGTCATCCCTCCGGTGGTACGAGTCACACACCCTCAGACGTCATGAGTTGCTGTTTCTGTCATGTTATCGTCGCCAAGGTCCGACTTTTCCAGTACGGAAGCTTTCCGTCTTTCAGGCTATAGGAGCGAAGCGGTGGTTCCGATGAAGCTGAAGCTAGGCACAAAATTCACCTCATGGTGTCGATGCTTCTGTCCGTGTGCTGAACTCAAACTTATTGGAGATAAAAGCTTGAGCGTTGATTAGATTTGTGATTAGGCTTAAGCATCTCAGTTTCATTGCTTTCGTTTTATTATGGTCAATGTAGGTGTGGTTAAGGGACAGCTCTTTCTGGGTCTTAGAGAGAGTTTGCTCCCATGGGTTAAAATTACAGTAAAGGCTGAGTTCAGGTAGCTTAGGATCCAATCTAGTGATGCTAAGTGATACTAGAATTCTTTGTCTGTAAGAGTGGTTGAATCCTTGTGGTGAAATTATGTAGTCCCAATCTTGGTTAATATAAAGTGGTTGTTGAGTTAAAAAAAAAAAAAAAAATTCATGAGTGGTTAGTTGTTTAAGGAAATGGGCATGCATTAAATAAATGATCGCGAAGCATCGCAAAAAGGTCGTGGGCTTTTAGGTTTAGTGATTTGAAAGCATAGTAGAGTTTCAATTAGGTTTCGAGTATATAGCGAAGAGTAATGATCTAGCCACGAGCTGTCTTGAATACGTAAGGGGAAAAGTATGGTGTCGAGTACCTTCTCATCATGGCGTATGAATGGAAAAATACCTTCAGCCATACACTCTCCCTTTCTCAGTATTTTTTTGTTCATTGATGTGGAAACAAAAATAACTCGAGGATTTACTTACATTATAAGCTTAAGTACCGAAAGACGACAAGACAAGACTATGTAAACCAAGTGGTAAAAGTTGATTTGGAGTAAAGCATAAATCTGTTGGTTCTAGTTTCGTTTTTTGCTGGAAACAAAAATGCTATTACTTGAGCATACAAAGATAGTTGGATTATCTGAACAGTTTCATGAGGATTAGTTGGATTTTGGCCTAGGTATCCTCTGATTAATAAAAAGAAGAAGACTAGACTGTATAAATCCTTACTACAATAAACTAAAATAAAACAAGGACTATAACAATTAACAGCCAAAAAAACATGCAACAAGTTTAGAACATATAGCTCCCACACACAGGAAAGTCGCTATAAAAAACGTTAAAAGGTGATTTAAAGTTGATACAAATAAATATCAAATTTGAATTAAGTGTTTTAAAAGATTTTGAATAATCATTGGAATACTTTTTCCTTTCTAAAGAAATATCAACCTGAGATTACATCTATACGTCCCTTGGCAAAATTTTATTTTGATAATGCGATTATTTGATATTTTATACAGACTTTTTAAAGGTGATTAATTAAATGCATTTTGATCATTTTTTAAAAAAATGCATTTGATCATGCTCCGACCACCACAGCTATAGTCGCTACGCGGACCATTTTAGAAGTACATTAGTGGTGTATTAGGTGTGCTTATAACATTTCAATACGTGTGCATTACGAAGTTTGCTTGCACGGTTGCATCCTAGTTTTGATGATGTTACGTTTTATGGAAGCACAATCATGTCCTATTTACCACTTAATTCAAATCAAAGCACTCGGACATATGTGAAACACTCTCTACCGAAGTTAGTTTTTATTATTTCAAATGAGTTTCGTTATAGCATCGAAATACACTTTCTTCATTTTTTATATTTATTTTTTCAATACCAATTATTGTTGATAGAAAAAATAGGTTACTCATGTGTTAGTCTGTTGGATATTTGGAATATCAAGATCTAGGTAATGTGATTATTTTGGATATTAATTTGATTATTATCCAAAATTTTGAATATCCGTATTTATTCATTGCAAAATCCATGTTACTCAAACTCAATGATTTTTTTAATCACTACATATGTTTAAGGGATTAGGGAGTACTATTATTTGACTAGTTTTTACAAAGCACGAAAACAGGAGGAACCAACTAAATAAAGTCATTAGCTAAGGAGGAGCACTATTTTTCTAAAGTCCTTGTGAAACCGGGGACTTTTAAAAATCACATAATTCTAGAAACTTTATACTTTACTAATAAAAATGTCAATTTGGGTTTATGGGGAATGGCTAAGGTTCTTGTTTTAATTGAACCGTGACAATGTATACATCTACAAGTTTCATGATCTGTCACTATCCGTATGGGAATATGAAACCTACTTCGAATAACAAATCAGAATAATGTAATTTGAATTAATTAATCAATTCCGAAGTAGGAAGAGACAAGGAATATAGCATAATCAAAACTCAAAAAGAAAAGAAAAAACCCACTAAGCCAGCGATCATCTAATCACAGAAGAGAACAAAACTTTTTTAAAAAATAATAATACACTATCACCTGGAAATTCGCTTCCTAATCAAGATATCTCGATAATCCTCATCATAATCATTCTATTACTTTTTTTATAATAAAAAAAAATTATCAGAGTGACAGAGGTAGACCAAAAATAATGATTTGGTCTTCTACGTGGGTTTTGTATATATTACTACGTATGGGGACGTTAGCCCATAACTACGCGGGACACACACACACCCGCTTTAAAATCATACAAAGACAAATCCGAAACAATCTCGAGTGTATGTGTTCTTAGAGCAGCTCCAACGGTGAACTCACCATTGGAATCTTTAACAATTTAATATCAATTTTTTTATTTTTTTGAACAGTAAAGAACTCTAATCTAGATTGAGCTTGCAATGGTGTTACCAGTGCTGTTGTTTCTTCACTGCCTTGTTTTCAAAATTGATTGGCTTCTGGAAATCAAAAACAGAGAGAGAAGCGTACAGAGGTGAGAATATCTCTGGTAAAGATGAAGGAGCCATGGCAAAGATGAAGGAAGTGGAAAAAAGGGAGAACAGAGGAGGTCGTTGGGTCTTTTGTACGGATGGTGGTGTTGTACAAAGCATGACCTGTGATTTCATCTAAGGTGAGGATTTTGGATTCGATTGTCGCGTTTCCAAAGAGAGAGAGACGCGAGGGAGATTCATAAGCCGTTGAAGATGAAATCGATGGCTGAGATTGGGTTTAGAAGAGAGGTGAGGAGAAGAGAGATTCATCGGAGCTTTCATGGCGGAGGAGAGAAAAAGCTTTCATTGCCTATAAAACCAAACTCAAAACATCACCTGCCCAATAACCCGTTGCCACCTGTCTTAAGGATCAAGTCCTTAAACCTCTTAGGGAAGGATTGATCCGATGAAATCCTTACATTATTTGGCTTTTATAATATAAATCTATTCAACTCAGCATATGAAAACACGCTAAGGATCAGTGATGGACTTCCATTGCACCTGCTCTTAGTTTTACACATGAAACACTACGTCGTCGTTTCGGTTGATTATTCTAGTATTTATTAAGCCGTAATTATTTAATTTTTTTTCCTGGGATGGTGGGCTTTTGATGTCCGCTTCCCGATGGTTTCCCTCTCTCTCTCTCCACCTTTTTTTTAATTATTTTTTTCTTCTTTTTGGTAAGAAAACTTTCTTTTTATAAATAAAAAATCCTGAGTGTTTTATTTAGCTATCTCTCTCTCTGCTTCTGTCTCTGTTACCTCTCTCTCTCTCTCATTTCTATTTTTGATGTTCTTGTAGAGAGAATCTCTCAAGGTTTTGCTCTCAGATTTGAAAACTCGTGAAATCTGATCAACCAATCCCTATACCACTTTCCTTCCTCCGGTCATTTCCGGTTCAGAATCCACATTAACCGTAATCCGAGAAACAGTTAAACCCTAGATTCGATTCAAAAAACCAAATCTAACTGCCATTTTTCTCAGATCTCTGGAGAAAAGTGGGAGTGATGAGTCTATGATGCAAGAGTCGCTTCATAGCGAAGCCATCGAAGAAGAAGAAGAAGAAGCTAGTGAAGTGTTACTAAACGGCGTCGTTGAGAAGAGACGAGACGACTCATTGCTACTGTCAGCTAAGCCTCCTCCCACCATGACGCGATCGAGATCTCAAGTAGCCACGCGGCGCGTGACGCCGACGCCGCCCGCCCTGGAGATCGAGAAGCCGCTGCCGAACGGGGATCTCTACATCGGGAGCTTCTCGGGAGGGTTCCCGCACGGATCGGGGAAGTACCTGTGGAGCGACGGGTGCATGTACGAAGGCGATTGGAAGCGAGGGAAGGCCTCGGGGAAAGGCAAGTTCTCGTGGCCGAGCGGCGCCACCTACGAGGGAGAGTTCAGGTCCGGGAGGATGGAAGGGTTCGGGACGTTCACCGGCGCCGACGGGGACACGTACAGAGGAACCTGGGCGGCGGATCGGAAGCACGGCCACGGGCAGAAGCGTTACGCCAACGGAGACTTCTACGAAGGCACGTGGAGGAGGAATCTCCAGGATGGGAGGGGGAGGTACGTGTGGAGAAACGGGAATCAGTACACAGGAGAGTGGCGAGGTGGAGTGATATCAGGGAAAGGGGTGTTGGTTTGGCCTAACGGAGACCGTTACGAAGGATTGTGGGAGAACGGGGTTCCCAGAGGGAGTGGGGTGTTTAGTTGCGTTGATGGGAGCTCTTGTGTCGGGGCGTGGGATCAGAGTAATGTGATGAGGAGGTTCTTTGACGGTGGGGTTGAGAGGAGTGGTTTGGTTGTTGCGACGAGGAAGAGGTCTTCGGTTGATAGTGGAGGAGGGAGTTTGGGTGGGGAGAAGGTTTTCCCGAGGATATGTATTTGGGAGTCTGATGGAGAAGCTGGGGATATCACTTGCGATATTATCGATAACGTTGAGGCGTCGATGATTTATAGGGAGAGGTTGTCTGTTGATCGTGTTCGTCAGTTTAAGAAGAATCCTTGTTGGTTTAACGGTGAGGCGAAGAAGGCTGGGGAGACTATATCTAAAGGGCATAAGAAGTACGACTTGATGCTGAACTTGCAGTTAGGGATAAGGTAGAAAGTTCGTAGCTTTTGGTGGAATTTTGGATTTGAGTTTGTTTCTGTTTGTGTGTTGATGAAAGTTTGTGATTTAGGTACTCTGTTGGGAAACTTGCGTCGGTTGTAAGAGAGCTTAAGGAGACTGATTTCGATCCAAAGGAGAAGTTTTGGACGAGGTTTCCGCCGGAAGGTACTAAGACTACACCGCCGCATCAATCGGTTGATTTCCGGTGGAAGGATTATTGTCCTTTGGTGTTCAGGTATCTTTCTGGAAAGTGTTTTGATTTTAGCAAGTTTGCTGAGTTGTGCTTTTTAGGTTTGCTGATGTGTCTTTACCCGAATCGTTGGGTTTAGTTGATTAAGTTTGTATGTTGAAGTGTGTTTCTTTTTGTGGCAATTTTGTTTGTAGACGTCTCAGGGATCATTTCCAAGTGGATCCAGCTGAGTATATGGTAGCTATATGTGGAAACGAGGCTCTTAGGGAGTTATCTTCACCTGGAAAGAGTGGAAGCTTCTTTTACCTAACTCAAGATGATAGGTTTATGATCAAGACTGTGAAGAAATCGGAAGTCAAGGTTAGTATTTAGTTGTTGCCGTCTTGTTTTTTTTTTCTTTGACCCTTTTCATGTCATGCTTGTCATTCTCAATTTACTTAATTAGCGGTTGGGACACCTTTTTTGTTTCTTTCTTTCTTTGCTTTCACATTAACTTTGTTAATCATAAACTCCACTAAGTCCGTGATTAGCTAAAATGAAACTTGACCTTTTGTCTTCATTTGTTTTAGGTGCTTCTGAGAATGCTTCCAAGCTACTACAAACATGTCTGTCAATATGAAAACTCCCTCGTGACTAGATTCTACGGTGTTCATTGTGTGAAACCCGTTGGTGGCCAAAAGGTAATGCGTTGATACATCTGAAGTTTAAGTGGGTCTCTCTTAGTTTCCAGAAAATTTTAACAAGTATTTTGTTTACAATTTTATCAGACTCGGTTTATCGTCATGGGAAACTTATTCTGCTCCGAGTATAGAATCCAGAGACGGTTTGACCTCAAAGGGTCTTCCCATGGACGCAGTACAGCAAAGCCTGAAGGGGAGATTGATGAGACCACTACTCTAAAGGACCTTGATCTCAATTTTGCTTTCCGTCTTCAGAGAAACTGGTATCAAGAGCTTATGAAGTAAGCTCCATGCACCATGCTTACTCAGTTTCTTTATTTTCTTTTGTTATTCATAGTATTCTAAACACGTCCCTAATGCTGATTGGTGTTCATGATCAGGCAAATAAAACGAGACTGTGAGTTCTTGGAAGCGGAGAGAATAATGGATTATAGCCTTTTAGTTGGTGTTCACTTCCGTGATGACAACACAGGAGAAAAGATGGGGCTTTCTCCATTCGTTTTGAGATCTGGTAAGTAAAATTAGAGACATCATTCTCTATCTGTGTCCCCTAATTGATGTCGACCCTGTCTGTGAGACTCATGTCAATATCTTGTGCAGGTAGGATAGATTCATATCAGAATGAGAAATTCATGCGTGGTTGTCGCTTCCTCGAGGCTGAACTTCAAGACATGGACCGGATTTTAGCTGGCAGGTAACATAAACATTTATATCTTCACAAATCATTTATTCTTTGTTTAATGTTAACAAGTTGACTTATTCACCGAAGAAGCTTTTTGCATTCATATAGCCTTTTTGATTATTGCAGAGACATGTGTAGTGGTTGAGATTCAATTCCGGATTAGTAGTAGTTATGAGTGTAGCAATGATAATGAGGTGTGAAACATATCATGTGGTCCTGTCTGCTCAAAGTTCTCAATCTGTTTTATTTTTTCTTTTTAACAGGAAACCATCCATAAGATTAGGTGCCAACATGCCAGCGAGAGCGGAACGAATGGCCAGAAGAAGCGACTTTGATCAGTATACACCAGGAGGAGGAGGAGCTAACTATCCATCTCACGGTGAGATGTATGAAGTGGTGCTCTACTTTGGAGTCATTGACATCTTGCAAGACTACGACATAACCAAAAAGATTGAGCATGCTTACAAGTCGTTACAAGCGGATCCTGCTTCCATCTCAGCCGTTGATCCTAAACTCTATTCCAAGAGGTTCAGAGACTTCATCAGTAGGATCTTCATCGAAGACGGCTAAAGAGTGATGATGATCTGAGAAAGGCTAATAATGGATTTTACTAACATTTCTCGGCTTCTTCAAATGGGATGATGCGCCAAGAAGGATAAAAAGGTAATCTCGAAGATAGAAGAAAGCGACTTGGAGTTTAAAGCGACTTGGAGTTTTTAATTTATTTCTTTTTGAGATAATTAGTCAAAAAGTTTTGGGGGTTGGGAGAAGCTTTATCTATTTTTGTGGTGAGCGATATATTTGTATATGTGAATATAGATTGTGAAGGTTTAAGTACATAGTAACAATGGAAAACAAAATTGAAATTGGGTTTTGGTAAATTCAGAATAATGTGGAGTAATATAAGTGTACAACAAGTCACATAAAAGAATGTTTAAAGAAAAGGAGAAAAAGTTTATCCTGTTATTTAATTTTTTTAATTAATCTCATGGGATGCTTCTTTAACCATCTAAAGCAAAGGGGTCCATGTTTTTTTGGTGAATAAATTTTGTACTAATACAACTTTACCACTTTACATTTTATGTAGAAACATTTGTTTTGAAATTAGAATCAGTTGATCTATATGTATGTAACTACAGTACTTCGAAATAGTTTAATGTGGTCAAAGAAGGGAAGAGTTGAATTGGGGTTGGTTTTTATGAAAAGCAGAGAAAGCTAAACAGAACACTCACACATGTCTTTTCCTTTCATTCTTTCTCTTCTTTACCAAATCTTTTCAAAAAATGTGTCTTCTCTTAAATCTTCCAATTTTCATTTTCCAATCTAATCAACAATCCACATTGCATTGTCAATAATTCTCTTGATTTTTGAAGTTGCTTTTTTCTAAAAGCCTAACTTCATATCGCATTTTAGTTATCTTGAAAAGTATGTTTTACATTGAAAGAAATAAATGTATAGGTTTTCGTACAAGTCTTTCTGAAGTAAACAATCATTGTTTCTCTTTTAGTTTAATACATCTCATAGTCCACATAATTGCTTTCATTGGTAATAAACTAATAATAAACAACCTTTGTTTAAAAAGAAAATGTTGATGAACATTAGTAAATGTTTAATGTAGATAATAACTTACAAGACATGAGCCACATGACATCCTATTCACAGATCCACTAGATGTTAAAAGCTGACATACTTAACAACTACAATGCCTACATACTATTAGATTACTACCAATTTGGAATTTGAAATCAGTAAACAAGGTGAAATCCTGCCAATAATGTGTTGAGGAAGAGAGACTCAAAGTCAAAAAGTGACAAAATAATAATAAAACGTTAAAAGTTCAAGTAATTGGTTAAGCCCAATTAACGAACATGTCATCATCTTCCCATTCTCTTATCCTAGTGTCCTGAGACAAAGTTTAGTTCGCCCTGACAGATCATATGTATTGCATTATTGGTCAAAGTTTAGTTCTTAACTAGCAATAAATATTGGAACAGACTTTTTTCCTTCTTTTTAAGACATAAACTGTAAAAAAGAAAAGAAAAAGACCCATAGGCTAGAAATGAAGATAAGTTCTTGAGAAACTTCGGAGCTTTGCACAACACTTAATCATTAGTACTGTGATTTGTTTCAACATCTAACCATTTGAAATGAGTATATTAAATTAGACACCATTTCATCTAGAGAAAACGGCCTTTTTACACAAAAAAGAAAATGAAAAGAAAATAACGGCCAGCAGAAAATGATAAATATTCTTCGATTAAACTTATGTGATAATGAATGCTGTTAAGGATTTTATAAGAACCTACTTATAAACATAGATCACACGTAAGTTTATTTTAGGCAATGAAACGAATCCAGCTTGATATCTTTATTAACATTTTTCTTGATTTAATTATTAAAAATAAGTGATTATTCTCCACTAGTTTTCCATGTTGAAGAATTAAAATAGGAAAATCAAAATGACAGAGGATACGAGTAGGCTGAGTACCACTAGGCGTCTGTCAAATCGTTGCATGCCTAATATTCCTTTCTCTTAAAATTTTTAAATATCACAAAGATTATCAATTTTCTTTCAAAGTTATGTTTGTTTATTACACTTTACTGATTTGGTCAATAACATTACCAAGGATACAGTAAGATCTTTTGTCTCATCGATCTTCGTGTCTTGTTTAACTCATGCGATCCTTTCCATATTCTCTCTCTTTAACAGAAAATGTCATTTAAATATTCTTTACATGCTACGGAAGCTAGCTGTTCAGACTTCAAGACTGTGTTACAAAAAAAAAAGACTGTGAATGTGATTTTCCACCTTTGGAAGAAAAAAAAACTTGATCCATAATCAGATTTCAATCCCTGTATCATTTCTTTTCCACGATATTGGTAGAGAACTGAGAAACGTTATCTCTGCTAGGAGATGCGACCAGAAATTAATGTATCTGATGGCTAGGCTATGTGGTTGAGATAATTGTGTCTTGTATGTGCAGAACCGACCTTGAAATTTCGGAGATCGGGGTTATAAATGGTTTAATAAATATTTTATAAATTTGGAAACTGAAATTTTTGTTTTATATAAATTTAGAGATTTATTTATATATGATTTAAAAAAGTTTAAAAGACATGAAAATTCGTTTCATCCAGCTTGGTATAAGGCCGGCTCTGATTGTAGGAGATGTCTCAAACTTAAAATATTTTTGTAAGATCTTTTTCACTATTATGATATTTTACATTTTAGCAAAAAAAATGTTCTTTACATATATTAAAAAATC
>NW_026618941.1:0-10328 GCF_000801105.2 Raphanus sativus
GCCGGCGGCCACGGCCAGCACGGGGCTAGCCGCCTGGCGGCCACGGCCAGCACGGGGCTAGCCGCCCGGCGCGCCACGGCCAGCACGGGCGCTAGCCGCCGGCGGCCACGGCCAGCACGGGGGCTAGCCGCCCGGCGGCTACGGACCAGCACGTGCGTCTTGACGAGGGCTTCGATTTGATATGTTGATCGTTTTCTGGGTCCTCACGGTTTGGGAGAACGGGCTCTTTGAAGTTTCAAGGCGGATTCCTTTTCGTCCGGCCTATCCAAACTTAGATCGCTTCCCGTTTCTTCCTTATACTTTCGTATGACAAATAGACTTAGCCGTTGATTTTCGAGATAACCGTTTTTGACCCCCAACAAGCTCTTACAAACCAGAAGAGAAGAAAGTGTGGGTGTGTGATCACTGCAAGAAGAAGGGCCATGGCAAAGACAAGTGCTGGATTCTTCACCCACATCTCAAGCCTCAGATGTTCAGGACTCCTTATGCTGATGCAAGAGCCAACTTCTCTGGTGAGATAGGAGAACCATCCACTCCCATGCGCGCAAAGGCTACTGGTGATGGGAAGGCCTTAACCTTCAGTGGAGTTCAGCTATGGGGACTACACATGATGAGACTATCAAGAGGTCAGACATTCAGGCTCTCATCAAAGTCCTCAAAGACAACTCTGGTAACACACTTGGTATCTCCCTTAATTCATCATATAAATTACCTACTTCTCTCATTAATTCAATTGATGCTCCTAGTAGTGTTAAGCCTCTAGTAATAGACTCAGGGGCTTCTCACCACATGATTAGTGATGCTAGGTTGATTAGTAATGTTGAGCCTGTTCTTGGAAATGTGATGATTGCAAATGGAGATAAAAATACCAATTAAAGGTGTAGAAACTCTTAAACTGTTTGAAAAAGAGTCTAAAGCTTTTTACATGCCAACCTTTGATTCAAATTTATTATCTGTAAAAAGGGTCACTAATGATTTAAATTGCAAGTGATCTTTAGCCCTAATGAAGTTGTGTTTCAGGATATTGAAACTAGTAGGTTGCTGGGCAATGGTGTGAGCAAGGGAGAGTTATACTTACTGTGAAGACATCAAGCCTGCTTCCGATTTATCTTCTGCTTTTAGCTCTATTCCTGTTGTAGAAAATAATGTATTATGGCATGCTAGACTAGGTCATCCACACTCTGTTGACATGAAGAAATAAAAGTAGTGATCTGGTGTTAACAAAGAGACTATGAGAAGAATGAAGAGGAGAAGTGTTTGGCGCGCCAATGAGGAGTTTGAATAAACTCATGAGGGTCTTGCAAGTCAAGGAAAGACTTGGGTTATTTAAAAGGAGATTTAAATAGGAAGGATGTCGACAAAGAGGAAGAGAACGTTGAGAGAGTGATCACGGGTTCAAACAAGGAAGATCAGTGCAGTGCCAACCGTTAGGTGCTGTCACTTTCACCCGCTGAACGAGCCTGCCCTGATCTCGACCTCTCTCCCATTTCTTTATTCTTTCTGTACTACCTTCATTTGTTTATTCTCTTAATCCTGTCGACCTTCCTCCTCTTGTATGTCTTTAAATAGCTTGTAATAGGTTACCACTTAAGATTAAGGAAATATAATTCCTCATATTCTCTCTTTACTCTTGTGCAAACTCTCTCACTCTCTCTCTCTCGGATCTCTCTCATACTTGTCTCTTTGATACTTCAATTCTCACCAATCTTACTCTCTTAATTCATACAAATTATCATGGTATACAGAGCATCAAAGCTCTTGAAACTTATTTCTCTTCCGCAAATCTACTCTGTTCTTATTTCAAATCCATCTCACAAACTTTCTCTCTCCTGTTCTTGGCGATTTGAAGAAAGATGGATGAACACAACAGCAACCACAAACATCTCAACATTCCTGTGACCTTGAAAGGGGTTAATTATCTCTTCTGGGCCAGGATGGTGAAGAGAGCTCTTGGAGGCAAAGGCTTGTGGAAGTATGCAACAACTGAAGCACCCACAAAGCCTACTGTCCAAGAAGAGAAGGGAAAAGAGAAAGAAGAAGCTGATGAAGACAAATGGGGCCAAGAAGACCTCATGGTGCTCTCAGCTCTCCTTAGCTCTCTTGAACCCGCAATCATGGAGTCCTACTCCTACTGTGAGACCACCAAGCAGCTATGGGACACTCTGTACAAAGTGTATGGGAATGTTTCCAACCTGACAAGGGTCTTTTAAGTGAAGAAAGCTCTCAATGGTCTCAACCAAGGGGACATGGAGTTTCAATCACACTTTGGCAAGTTTAGATCTCTTTGGGCCGAGCTGGAGCTGCTGAGACCTCACACTGTGGATCCTGACATCCTCCTAGCCAGGCGTGAAGAAGACAAAGTCTTTGGAATTCTTCTCACCCTCAACACATCCTATGGAGCACTGATCAAACACATCTTAAGAGCTGATAAACTCCCTGACCTAGATGATGTTTGTGCACAAATCCAGAAGGAAGAAGGGTCAGTAAGCCTGTTTGGAAGCAAAGGAGACTTGAACATGACGCATCAAGCTGAGGAGATTGTAGCCAACAAAGCTGCTTACAAACATGAGGATAGAAAGTCCTTGATCTGTGACCACTGCAAGAGAAGGGTCATCTCAAAGACAAGTGCTGGATCCTGCACCCTCACCTAAAGCCAAACAAGTTCAAGGAACCAAGATCACAGTACCAGGATGCAAGAGCTAACTTCTCAGCTGATGGTGCTGAACCGGCGACTCCAAACCAAGGTGGTGGAAGCGCCATGGCATCTACATCAGTGTACAACACACCAAGGCCTAACCTGGATGAACTCCTCAAGAAGTCTGACTTGGATGCTCTCATCAAGGCCCTTAAAGAATCTGGTATCTCTAGAACTCTTGGAATCTCTCACAATGCTTCTCACACTGCTGGTGATTTTTAAACTTGTTAAAATCGGCTAAACCATTGATAATTGACTCTGGTGCTTCACATCATATGATTAGTGATTTAAACCTGATTAAAACATAGTTCCAGCCTTAGGAAATGTGATGATAGCTAATGGTGATAAAATCCCAATCAAAGGTGTTGGTGATCTTAAGCTGTTTGATAAAGAATCAAAAGCCTTTTATATGCCAACTTTTGCTTCAAACCTGTTATCTGTTAAGAGAGTCACAAATGATTTAAATTGTCATGTTACTTTCACTCCTAACAGTGTTATTTTCAGGATATTGATTCAAGTAAGTTGCTTGGAAAAGGTGTCACAAAAGGAGATTATACCTGCTTGAGGACACAAGACCAGCATCTGATTTATCTGTTGCATTTGTTTCTGTTTTTGATTTCCCTAAAGATGTAATGTGGCATGCTAGATTAGGACATCCTCATTCTCATGCCTTAAACATCCTGTTGCCTAGGTGTTAATTTTCAAAATGATTGTGAAGCTTGTATTCTAGGAAAACATTGTAGAAATGTGTTTCCTAAATCCAAGACTATCTATGATAATTGTTTTGACTTGATTCATTCGGATGTGTGGACTGCCCCATGTGCATCTAGAGAACACCATAAGTATTTTGTGACATTCATAGATGAAAAGTCTAAGTACACTTGGATAACTCTGTTGCAATCTAAAGATAGGGTGCTAGAAGCTTTTAAAAAATTTCAAAATTACATCACTAACCATTTCAATGTCAAGATTAAAATTCTTAGATCAGATAATGGTGGTGAATACACTAGCACAGCTTTCAAACAACACTTAGCCGCGCATGGAATCATACAACAAACTAGCTGTCCCTACACTCCACAACAAAATGGTGTGGCTGAAAGAAAGAACAGGCATCTAATGGAGGTGGCTAGGAGCATTATGTTTCATGCAAATGTCCCTAAGAGGTTTTGGGGAGATGCAGTTGTCACTGCCACTTACCTTATCAACCGCACTCCCACTAGAGTCATCCTTGATTCCACACCATATGAGGTACTGAACAAAACTAAACCTTCCATAGATCATTTGAGGGTTTTTGGGTATGTTTGTTTTGTATTTGTACCAGGAGAACTAAGGAACAAGCTAGAACCTAAGAGCAATAAGGCAATGTTTATTGGCTACTCTACACATCAGAAGGGATATAAGTGTTATGTTCCAGACACAAGAAGGGTCCTAGTGTCAAAAGATGTTAAGTTCCTGGAATCAAAAGGCTACTATGCTGAGAGGAGTTGGGAAGAGCTTGAGAATCTATCTCAATCTGCCTCGGACAGAGCAAGTAACCTTAGAGTGGTGATGGAGAGGCTTGGTATCAGTTTATCTAGATCACCAGCCCCGGTCAGTGAGGTTCCAACACAAGCTACAGAAGAAGCAGCTACAGATGTTGAGATCACTCATCTTGATCCTGAAGGGGGTGATAGTACTGAGCAACAACCAATGCAAACTCAAGAAACCTAAGTATCTCATGATCAAGATGAGATGATGGCACCAACCGAAGTCACTGAAGCTGAAACAGAACCTGAACAGATACAACCTAGAAGAAGTACAAGGATCAGGAAACCAGCTTCAGAATGGACCAAGACAAGAGTGTACTTCAATGCAGAAGCCGTGGCACATCCCATTAGTGCAGTATGCTCACTAGCTCACTACCCAGCAGAGCATCAAGCCTTCATTACTGAAGTGGATCAAGAATGGATTCCAAAGACATATGAGGAAGCCATGCAAGATGAGGAGTGGAGAGCATTTGTTGGAGATGAGATGGGAGCTATGGAAAAGAATGGAACATACTTTGAAAGTGAGCTTCCCAAAGGAAAGAAAGCAGTGACAAGCCGGCTTCTCTTCACAATCAAGTATGGAGCCAATGGAAAGCCAGAGAGGAAGAAAACCAGACTGGTGGCAAGAGGCTACACTCAAGTCTATGGTGAAGATTACTTGGATACATTTGCACTAGTGGCAAAACTGCATACCATAAGAATCCTACTCTCACTTGCGGTCAACTTGGAGTGGGACTTGTGGCAAATGGATGTGAAGAATGCATTTCTTCAAGGAGAATTAGATGATGAAGTATATACATGAGACCTCCTCCTGGCCTTGAAGACATGGTGAAACCTGGAAATGTGCATAGACTCAGGAAGGCCATCTACGGATTGAAACAATCTCCAAGAGCATGGTACCACAAGCTAAGCTCAACATTGAATGGAAGAGGCTTTGTGAAATCACAAGCAGACCATTCTCTCTTCACGCTCACCAGCAAGGAAGGTATCATAGTCATACTGGTATATGTTGATGACATAATCATCACTGGTAGCAACAAGGAAGGTATCATCTCAACTAAATCTTTTCTCAAATCTACTTTTGATATTAAGGATTTGGGAGAGTTAAGGTACTTTCTTGGGATTGAATTTTGCCGCTCTAAAGAGGGGCTGTTCATATCTCAAAGGAAGTACACACTTGATATCTTAAATGAGGCAGGAACCATTGGAAGTAGACAGGCCAAAACACCATTGGAAGAAAGCTACAAGGTGCTGCGAGAGGGGGAGTATGAAGCTACTCCATTCAAAGATGTCAAGAAGTATAGAAGAATGGTGGGCAAGCTTATCTATCTAACCATTACCCGGCCTGATGTGTGCTTTGCTGTGAACCAAGTAAGCCAGCACATGGGATCTCCTAAGGTTCATCACTGGAACATGGTGGAAAGGATCTTAAGATACTTGAGAGAGGCGCCTGGTCAAGGAGTGTGGATGGCATGTAACAAGAACACTGAAGTGGTTGGGTACTGTGATGCTGATTGGGCTGGAGATAGAGTTGATAGAAGATCAACTACAGGCTATTGCACCTTCATTGGAGGGAATCTGGTCATGGAAGAGCAAGAAGCAGAAGGTGGTATCTTGCTCAAGTGCTGAGGCAGAGTATAGATCAATGAGGAAGCTTACAAGTGAGCTTATATGGATCAAGGGACTGCTAAAAGACTTGGGGATCGAGATCAACACACCAATGACTATGCGTTGTGACAACCAGGCTGCAATACACATAGCATCCAACTCAGTTTTCCATGAGAGAACCAAACACATAGAAGTAGACTGTCACAAGGTGAGACAGGCCGTGGAGCAGCAAGTAATCCTCCCATGCTACACAAGAAGTGAAGACCAGCTAGCTGATATCTTCACAAAGGCAGCAAGTACTAAAGTGTGTGAGTCCATCCATCCGAGGATGGGACTCATAGATATCTCATGTCACTGATCTCTCCTCCATGAAGTGATCTACTCTTTTTCCTTGGCTTGGATTTTATCCCACTGGGTTTTGCCTAGCTAAGGTTTTAATGAGGGATTGCTTCATGGCTTACAAGCTTGACTTGTTTCATATGGTCAAGCTTGAGGGGGAGTGTTGACATGAAGAAATAAAAGGAGTGATCTGGTGTTAACAAGAGACTATGAGAAGAATGAAGAGGAGAAGTGTTTGGCGCGCCAATGAGGAGTTTGAATAAACTCATGAGTGTCTTGCAAGTCAAGGAAAGACTTGTGTTATTTAAAAGGAGAATTTAAATAGGAAGGATGTCGACAAAGAGGAAGAGAACGTTGAGAGAGTGATCACAGGTTCAACAAGGAAGATCAGTGCAGTGCCAACCGTTAGGTGCTGTCACTTTCACCCGGCTGAACGAGCCTGCCCTGATCTCGACCTCTCTCCCATTTCTTTATTCTTTCTGTACTACCTTCATTTGTTTATTCTCTTAATCCTGTCGACCTTCCTCCTCTTGTATGTCTTTAAATAGCTTGTAATAGGTTACCACTTAAGATTAAGGAAATATAATCCTCATATTCTCTCTTACTCTTGCGCAAACTCTCTCTCACTCTCTCTCTCTCTCGGATCTCTCTCATACTTGTCTCTTTGATACTTCAATTCTCACCAATCTTACTCTCTTAATTCATACAAATTATCACACTCTAGGGCTCTGAACCTTTTGCTGCCTAATGTTTCCTTTGAAAATGATGGCTGTGAAGCTTGTATACTTGGCAAACACTGCAAGTTTGTCTTTCCTAAGTCATCTACTATCTATGAAAACTGCTTTGATCTCATACACTCTGATGTCTGGACTGCACCATGCATATTTAGGGAGAATCATAAATATTTTGTCACTTTTATAGACCAAAAATCGAAATACACTTGGCTAACTATGATTCAAACCAAAGATAGAGTGTTGGATGCTTTTATAAACTTCCAGACATACATAACTAACCATTTTAATGTTAAGATCAAAGTATTCAGGTCAGATAATGGAGGAGAATATACAAGCAATGCTTTCAAAAACCACCTAGCAAAACATGGCATCATCCACCAAACTAGCTGTCCATATACACCACAACAAAATGGTGTAGCAGAGAGGAAAAATAGGCATCTCATGGTAATGAGATCCTAGGATGTATTCTCTGGATGATATGGATAGATCCTTGCAAGATCGAGGCAAAGACTCAAGATCTTCAAGGTAGTGGACTGATGGTTGATTCAAAGAGTTGCGGAAAGACTCCTTGACACTTTTAGATGACTAGATCGGATATGACACACCAACTTAGACACCTAGGGTTTGCTGGATACTACACACCAACAAGATCGCTCAAGAACTCGTAAACAAGTTTAAGAGAGAACAAAGGTTTTTGATTAAAAGATGATTTTTATAGAAAGAAGCTTGCGACAAGTTTAAATAGAGAGAAGACTTGAACAGGCTCAAGTTCTCGAGATCATTAAAGGGAACACGCTCCCTTGGTAATCAAACAAAGACCAAAGACTAAAATTTAAAAGAGTTTGCAACACATAAGATAAGAAATACAAACTATAGATTAAAGATAACATAAGGTAGATATGTGGTTGGTCCAAAGCATCCGAGATGCACCAAAGATACATCATCTAGGTGATATGAAAGTGAACTCATGGCCTCATTAAAAACCTTAGTTGGAAAACCCAGTGGGACAAAACCAACTAAGGGAAAAAGAGTACACACAAGCCACTTGCCTAGATGATGATCAGCTTGAAGGTTCAGCTTGAAGTGTGGTAAGTGTGTCTTGGTTGCTCAAGCTACGACCAAGACAATCTTCTTGCTTCCAAGACATCTTAAGTATGTTTCCAACAGCTTCATGGAGTCTTCTTGTCACTGCACGAGTCATGGGACCTTTGGGAATGGCCAAGGCATCTCCATCTTCATCTTGCTTATCCTTGATCACCTCTTTATCAAGTTGTTGGTCCATGATCACATCATCCCCTCCCTCTTGAAAAGGATTTGTCCTCAAATCTGGTTCATCTGCAATAAAAGGGATCAAGTCAGTAACATTGAAACTATTACTCACATCATACTTACCTTGGAGATCCAGCTTGTAAGCATTGTTGCTGATCTTCTTTGTGACCTCAAAAGGTCCATCTATACTCGGCATGAGCTTGGACTTCCTTTGATTAGGAAACCTCTCTTTCCTTAGGTGAACCCATACTTGATCACCTTCTTCAAAGATCATCTCTCGTTTGCCCTTATTAGCATGTTTAACATACTGCTTGGTTTTCTCTTCAATATTGCGCCTTGCTTGCTCATGAAGTTGCTTCACCATCTCTGCCTTCTTTTTGCCATCCATACTAATCCTTTCACACTCAGGTAAATGTATTAAATCCAAAGGAGAGGTGGGATTGAACCCATAAACAATTTCAAAAGGAGAAAACTTAGAAGCAGAGTGCACAGCATGATTATATGCAAATTCACAATGAGGCAAACAGTCTTCCCATGATTTCAAGTTCTTCTTTATGAATGCACGCAAGAGTGTTCCTACAGTTCTATTCACTACTTCAGTTTGACCATCAGTTTGCGGGTGACAAGTAGTAGAGAGCAACAGTTTAGTGCCTAACTTAGACGAAAGTGTCTTCCAAAAGTAACTAAGAAACTTGGTGTCTCTATCAGATACTATAGTTCTAGGCATGCCATGCAAACGCACAATCTCTTTAAAGAACAAGTTAGCAATATGCAATGCATCATCAGTTTTGTGACAAGCAATGAAGTGAGCCATTTTGGAGAACCTATCAACAACTACAAAGATTGAATCCTTTCCGGTTCTAGTCCTAGGAAATCCAACAATAAAATCCATAGAGATGTCATTCCAAGGATGATAAGGAATGGGTAAAGGAGTATACAAACCGTGAGCTTGGACTTTGGACTTAGCTTGTTTACATGTTGCACATCTCTCACAGATTTTCTCCACATCTCTCTTCATGCGAGGCCAAAAGAAATGATCCTGCAAAACTTTAAGAGTCTTGGCAATACCAAAATGTCCCATAAGACTTCCTCCATGTGCTTCCCTAACAAACGAATCTCTTAAAGAACAATTAAGCACACACAAATGATTTTCATAAAAGAGAAATCCATCTTGTCTAAAATAATGACCAGCAGCAAACTTTTCACACGACTTGTATGCATCTTTAAACTCAGGATCAGTTTCATACATTTCTTTAAGTTGTTCAAAGCCTAGTAGCTTAGCATCAAGAGTGTTTAAGAGAACATACCTCCGAGATAGTGCATCAGCCACTATATTGTCCTTACCTTGTTTGTATTTGATCACATAAGGAAAGGTTTCTATGAACTCAACCCATCTCGCATGTCTTTTTCTTAGCTTGTTATGTCCCTTAAGATACTTGAGAGACTCATGGTCTGTGTGGATGACAAACTCCTTAGGCCACAGATAGTGTTGCCATGTTTGCAAGGCCCTCACCAAAGCATACAACTCTTTGTCATACGTTGCATAGTTGAGAGTTGCTCCTCCAAGCTTCTCACTGAAGTATGCTATGGGTCTTTTATCTTGCATCAATACAGCACCAATTCCAATTCCTGAGGCATCACATTCTATTTCAAAGGTTTTAGAAAAATCAGGAAGTATAAGGAGAGGAGAGTTAGTAAGCTTCTCTTTGAGGGTTTGAAATGAGGTTTCTTGTGCTTCTCCCCACTTGAATCCTACATCTTTCTTGATGATCTCAGTCAGTGGAGCTGCTATAGTGCTGAAGTCCTTCACAAATCGCCTATAGAAACCTGCTAGCCCATGGAAACTCCTTACTTCATTTATGGTTTTAGGAATCGGCCACTCTTGTATGGCTTTCACCTTCTCTTGATCCACCTTTACTCCATCTTCACTTACAACAAAGCCTAGGAAGACCAAGTTATCCGTACAGAAAGTACACTTCTTAAGATTAGCAAAGAGCTTTTCTTTTCTCAAAACATCAAGAACAGTCCTAACATGAACTATATGCTCTTCTAAGCTCTTGGAGTAAACTAGGATATCATCAAAGTAAACTACCACAAACACTCCTATAAAAGATCTAAGCACATGATTCATCAATCTCATAAAGGTACTAGGAGCAT
>NW_026618942.1:0-10327 GCF_000801105.2 Raphanus sativus
AGAATACAATCAGAAGCAAGAAGAAGTCTAGGGCGATCAGATGAAGCACATAATCAACTTGCCTTGAGAGGCAAGCAATCCGTACAGGTCTAACCTATCTTGGAGTGCAAGATATGAGAAGATCTGATTAAATGCAAGCAATGCGCAAGGAGCTAAAGTGTAATCGACAAAGGGAAGAAGGGAAGAGTTTGGTAAGCAAGGTCACGGGTCCTACTTAAGATTCTGAGCTTCTCCAACCGTTAGGACTGTCATTATCAACCTGATCGATCTGTGCACACCGTCCAAGAGAGAATAGTTGATTAAATATGTGGGATTCCTTTTTTTAATATTCCCTAGAATTTAGCTCTTTTGTCTCTCTTTAAATACTCATGTATCAAAACCAAATGAAATAAGGAATATAATTCCTCAATTCTCTTTTACTCTTGCGCAACATATCTCTCTCTCTCTCCTCTCTCTCTCTCTCTCTCGGATCTTGCTCATCTTTCTCTTTGAATCTCTAGTTCTCACAAGTATTACACTCTTAATTCATACAATCATGAAGATATTGCCATATGTCCGAACAGGCTAATCTGGAATCATCTGGATAGAAAGTGGGATATCTTCTTACTCACAACTCCTATGAGATTTATTCAACTTCCTGGTTATTCTCCACTGATTAGTGGTTCCAAATAAAGCTTCTTAGATCGTGGTTCATCCTGGTTTGATAAGAATCATGAAGATAATGGCATATGTCCGAACAGGCTAATCTGGAATCATCTGGATAGAAGGTGGGATATCTTCTTGCTCACAACACTTATGAGATTTATTCAACTTCCTGGTTATTCTCCACTGATTAGTGGTTCCAAATAAAGCTTCTTAGATCGTGGTTCATCCTGGTTTGATAAGAATCATGAAGATATTGCCATATGTCCGAACAGGCTAATCTGGAATCATCTGGATAGAAAGTGGGATATCTTCTTACTCACAACTCCTATGAGATTTATTCAACTTCCTGGTTATTCTCCACTGATTAGTGGTTCCAAATAAAGCTTCTTAGATCGTGGTTCATCCTGGTTTGATAAGAATCATGAAGATATTGCCATATGTCCGAACAGGCTAATCTGGAATCATCTGGATAGAAAGTGGGATATCTTCTTACTCACAACTCCTATGAGATTTATTCAACTTCCTGGTTATTCTCCACTGATTAGTGGTTCCAAATAAAGCTTCTTAGATCGTGGTTCATCCTGGTTTGATAAGAATCATGAAGATATTGCCATATGTCCGAACAGGCTAATCTGGAATCATCTGGATAGAAAGTGGGATATCTTCTTACTCACAACTCCTATGAGATTTATTCAACTTCCTGGTTATTCTCCACTGATTAGTGGTTCCAAATAAAGCTTCTTAGATCGTGGTTCATCCTGGTTTGATAAGAATCATGAAGATATTGCATATGTCCGAACAGGCTAATCTGGAATCATCTGGATAGAAAGTGGGATATCTTCTTACTCACAACTCCTATGAGATTTATTCAACTTCCTGGTTATTCTCCACTGATTAGTGGTTCCAAATAAAGCTTCTTAGATCGTGGTTCATCCTGGTTTGATAAGAATCATGAAGATATTGCATATGTCCGAACAGGCTAATCTGGAATCATCTGGATAGAAAGTGGGATATCTTCTTACTCACAACTCCTATGAGATTTATTCAACTTCCTGGTTATTCTCCACTGATTAGTGGTTCCAAATAAAGCTTCTTAGATCGTGGTTCATCCTGGTTTGATAAGAATCATGAAGATAATGGCATATGTCCGAACAGGCTAATCTGGAATCATCTGGATAGAAAGTGGGATATCTTCTTGCTCACAACTCTTATGAGATTTATTCAACTTCCTGGTTATTCTCCACTGATTAGTGGTTCCAAATAAAGCTTCTTAGATCGTGGTTCATCCTGGTTTGATAAGAATCATGAAGATATTGCCATATGTCCGAACAGGCTAATCTGGAATCATCTGGATAGAAAGTGGGATATCTTCTTACTCACAACTCCTATGAGATTTATTCAACTTCCTGGTTATTCTCCACTGATTAGTGGTTCCAAATAAAGCTTCTTAGATCGTGGTTCATCCTGGTTTGATAAGAATCATGAAGATAATGGCATATGTCCGAACAGGCTAATCTGGAATCATCTGGATAGAAGGTGGGATATCTTCTTGCTCACAACTTATGAGATTTATTCAACTTCCTGGTTATTCTCCACTGATTAGTGGTTCCAAATAAAGCTTCTTAGATCGTGGTTCATCCTGGTTTGATAAGAATCATGAAGATATTGCCATATGTCCGAACAGGCTAATCTGGAATCATCTGGATAGAAAGTGGGATATCTTCTTACTCACAACTCCTATGAGATTTATTCAACTTCCTGGTTATTCTCCACTGATTAGTGGTTCCAAATAAAGCTTCTTAGATCGTGGTTCATCCTGGTTTGATAAGAATCATGAAGATAATGGCATATGTCCGAACAGGCTAATCTGGAATCATCTGGATAGAAAGTGGGATATCTTCTTACTCACAACTTATGAGATTTATTCAACTTCCTGGTTATTCTCCACTGATTAGTGGTTCCAAATAAAGCTTCTTAGATCGTGGTTCATCCTGGTTTGATAAGAATCATGAAGATATTGCCATATGTCCGAACAGGCTAATCTGGAATCATCTGGATAGAAAGTGGGATATCTTCTTACTCACAACTCCTATGAGATTTATTCAACTTCCTGGTTATTCTCCACTGATTAGTGGTTCCAAATAAAGCTTCTTAGATCGTGGTTCATCCTGGTTTGATAAGAATCATGAAGATATTGCATATGTCCGAACAGGCTAATCTGGAATCATCTGGATAGAAAGTGGGATATCTTCTTACTCACAACTCTTATGAGATTTATTCAACTTCCTGGTTATTCTCCACTGATTAGTGGTTCCAAATAAAGCTTCTTAGATCGTGGTTCATCCTGGTTTGATAAGAATCATGAAGATATTGCATATGTCCGAACAGGCTAATCTGGAATCATCTGGATAGAAAGTGGGATATCTTCTTACTCACAACTCCTATGAGATTTATTCAACTTCCTGGTTATTCTCCACTGATTAGTGGTTCCAAATAAAGCTTCTTAGATCGTGGTTCATCCTGGTTTGATAAGAATCATGAAGATAATGGCATATGTCCGAACAGGCTAATCTGGAATCATCTGGATAGAAAGTGGGATATCTTCTTACTCACAACTCTTATGAGATTTATTCAACTTCCTGGTTATTCTCCACTGATTAGTGGTTCCAAATAAAGCTTCTTAGATCGTGGTTCATCCTGGTTTGATAAGAATCATGAAGATATTGCATATGTCCGAACAGGCTAATCTGGAATCATCTGGATAGAAAGTGGGATATCTTCTTACTCACAACTCCTATGAGATTTATTCAACTTCCTGGTTATTCTCCACTGATTAGTGGTTCCAAATAAAGCTTCTTAGATCGTGGTTCATCCTGGTTTGATAAGAATCATGAAGATATTGCATATGTCCGAACAGGCTAATCTGGAATCATCTGGATAGAAAGTGGGATATCTTCTTACTCACAACTCCTATGAGATTTATTCAACTTCCTGGTTATTCTCCACTGATTAGTGGTTCCAAATAAAGCTTCTTAGATCGTGGTTCATCCTGGTTTGATAAGAATCATGAAGATATTGCCATATGTCCGAACAGGCTAATCTGGAATCATCTGGATAGAAAGTGGGATATCTTCTTACTCACAACTCCTATGAGATTTATTCAACTTCCTGGTTATTCTCCACTGATTAGTGGTTCCAAATAAAGCTTCTTAGATCGTGGTTCATCCTGGTTTGATAAGAATCATGAAGATAATGGCATATGTCCGAACAGGCTAATCTGGAATCATCTGGATAGAAAGTGGGATATCTTCTTACTCACAACTCTTATGAGATTTATTCAACTTCCTGGTTATTCTCCACTGATTAGTGGTTCCAAATAAAGCTTCTTAGATCGTGGTTCATCCTGGTTTGATAAGAATCATGAAGATATTGGCATATGTCCGAACAGGCTAATCTGGAATCATCTGGATAGAAAGTGGGATATCTTCTTACTCACAACTCCTATGAGATTTATTCAACTTCCTGGTTATTCTCCACTGATTAGTGGTTCCAAATAAAGCTTCTTAGATCGTGGTTCATCCTGGTTTGATAAGAATCATGAAGATATTGCCATATGTCCGAACAGGCTAATCTGGAATCATCTGGATAGAAAGTGGGATATCTTCTTACTCACAACTCCTATGAGATTTATTCAACTTCCTGGTTATTCTCCACTGATTAGTGGTTCCAAATAAAGCTTCTTAGATCGTGGTTCATCCTGGTTTGATAAGAATCATGAAGATATTGCCATATGTCCGAACAGGCTAATCTGGAATCATCTGGATAGAAAGTGGGATATCTTCTTACTCACAACTCCTATGAGATTTATTCAACTTCCTGGTTATTCTCCACTGATTAGTGGTTCCAAATAAAGCTTCTTAGATCGTGGTTCATCCTGGTTTGATAAGAATCATGAAGATAATGGCATATGTCCGAACAGGCTAATCTGGAATCATCTGGATAGAAGGTGGGATATCTTCTTACTCACAACACTTATGAGATTTATTCAACTTCCTGGTTATTCTCCACTGATTAGTGGTTCCAAATAAAGCTTCTTAGATCGTGGTTCATCCTGGTTTGATAAGAATCATGAAGATATTGCCATATGTCCGAACAGGCTAATCTGGAATCATCTGGATAGAAAGTGGGATATCTTCTTACTCACAACTCCTATGAGATTTATTCAACTTCCTGGTTATTCTCCACTGATTAGTGGTTCCAAATAAAGCTTCTTAGATCGTGGTTCATCCTGGTTTGATAAGAATCATGAAGATATTGCCATATGTCCGAACAGGCTAATCTGGAATCATCTGGATAGAAAGTGGGATATCTTCTTACTCACAACTCCTATGAGATTTATTCAACTTCCTGGTTATTCTCCACTGATTAGTGGTTCCAAATAAAGCTTCTTAGATCGTGGTTCATCCTGGTTTGATAAGAATCATGAAGATAATGGCATATGTCCGAACAGGCTAATCTGGAATCATCTGGATAGAAAGTGGGATATCTTCTTACTCACAACTCCTATGAGATTTATTCAACTTCCTGGTTATTCTCCACTGATTAGTGGTTCCAAATAAAGCTTCTTAGATCGTGGTTCATCCTGGTTTGATAAGAATCATGAAGATATTGCCATATGTCCGAACAGGCTAATCTGGAATCATCTGGATAGAAAGTGGGATATCTTCTTACTCACAACTCCTATGAGATTTATTCAACTTCCTGGTTATTCTCCACTGATTAGTGGTTCCAAATAAAGCTTCTTAGATCGTGGTTCATCCTGGTTTGATAAGAATCATGAAGATATGCCATATGTCCGAACAGGCTAATCTGGAATCATCTGGATAGAAAGTGGGATATCTTCTTACTCACAACTCCTATAGATTTATTCAACTTCCTGGTTATTCTCCACTGATTAGTGGTTCCAAATAAAGCTTCTTAGATCGTGGTTCATCCTGGTTTGATAAGAATCATGAAGATATTGCATATGTCCGAACAGGCTAATCTGGAATCATCTGGATAGAAAGTGGGATATCTTCTTGCTCACAACACTTATGAGATTTATTCAACTTCCTGGTTATTCTCCACTGATTAGTGGTTCCAAATAAAGCTTCTTAGATCGTGGTTCATCCTGGTTTGATAAGAATCATGAAGATAATGGCATATGTCCGAACAGGCTAATCTGGAATCATCTGGATAGAAAGTGGGATATCTTCTTGCTCACAACACTTATGAGATTTATTCAACTTCCTGGTTATTCTCCACTGATTAGTGGTTCCAAATAAAGCTTCTTAGATCGTGGTTCATTCTGGTTTGATAAGAATCATGAAGATAATGGCATATGTCCGAACAGGCTAATCTGGAATCATCTGGATAGAAGGGGGATATCTTCTTGCGCACAACACTTATGAGATTTATTCAATTTCATGGTTATTCTCCACTGATTAGTGGTTCCAAATAAAGCTTCCTAGATCGTGGTTTATCCTGGTTTGATAAGAATGTGAAATAAATAAAGGAATGACCAGAAGAAGAAGCTGGTTGATGATCAAAGGAGAATTCAAGAAGAAAAGCCAATTTGATTCTGTTTTGTGCAGTCTTGCTCCACAAGCTATCTTCTTGACCTAACTTAACTTGCAAGGCAAGAAAGGAGTTGTGGAGGCTAATATGGACGTGGGGAAACACTTAGAAGTCAAGGAAACCCATTTGAATTTAAATCAGAGAGGCTGGTTTGAATTTGAAAAGAAGAAGTCACATGGATTGCTTTGGAGAAGCAGCTGGCCTGTCACTTTCACTCAAGCAGGCTGTGACAACCTCTCTCCTGTCCCTTTCTACTCTTCCTGCACATCCAGAACTTGGCTGTATCTCCTTTGGCATGTTCTCATTTCCTACAAAATTATTTGTTTATGTTTCCCTTATTTAATCTTTGTTTATTGTAAGTGATTGCCTATTTAAAGGCCTCACCACTCTTGTAACAAATTATTCAGTATCAATACAAGTTTCTCTGTCTAAATTTCGTGGCTCTCTCTCTCTATCTTGTGTCTAAACAATATTCACAATGTAAGGAGTTTAGAGTAATGGTTTAGAGGCTGCCTTAACTCTCTTTCTCTTAAGGCAGCCTAATACTTGTAAAATTCACTCTAAACTCTTCTTCATCTTCTCTTAAGCTCTAGATTACTGATTCTAAATCCTCTTCATATTAAGTACACAAACTCAAAGTGTTGTGTTACTGCAGAAGAATAGATTCAAACTAGAGATTGATTGCCACACATAACCAGTTTACTATCTAGGATCTTGGTTATAGTGTAAGCTGCTTTCATGTAACCAGTGTTCTCTTTATGACATTTGGTTGTGTGTTAAGCTATTTAAGAGGATTCAACCACCAGTTGGTTGTCTCTTCATTTGAATGGTGAGTTCCTGTTGTATGGTTGAAGGGGATTCAGTTACAAGTTAACTGAATACTCTCTTGACATGAGACAAACACTCATGAATTCCAACATGGTATCAGAGCCTAGTTGCTCTCTTGGGATGAACTCACTCTGTTCTACTTTGATCTGAAGCTCTCTCTCTCACTTTGAAATCGTTTTGATGAGCTGTGTGGCTAGGATTCAAAACATGAGCAGTAGAGAGTTTAGACAAAGTATGTTTTTCAAAATTCAGGATGCAATCTTTAAATGTTTTTTTTAAATCAATGACTCTCCCCTTGATCTCCTCATTGTTTAAGGTTTGGATGAAAGACTGAAATATGTTCTTACCAGCCTGAGGGAGGGAGAAAAGATTATTCTTGCATCTTGAAATCACTTTAAAAAAAAAAAATTTCTGAAAAATGTTTTGAACAGATTTTTGAGTAATCTGATTCTGAAAAATGTTTTAAAAATACTTAACCAGTGGACAAACTGTTTTGATCCATTGGTGTCTTTGTTGTGTGAGCCATAGAAAACACTTGTGTATGTGTTATTCTGATGGTTCTCTTGTTGCAAGCCCTGGAAAACATCAGTTCATGAGTTATTCCAGTGGCACTTGTCTAAGATCAGTGAGCAAATTAATTGTTCAATGGTCCACTGTGTTTCAGCTACTAAAGCACCAAACTCTGATGAGTATTGGATGCTCCTGGCTGTTTATGCTTCCGCAAAACTCAAGAAAACAGAGCAAAACTCTGTCCATTAGAACTCTTGAGCAAATTCTCTATTCTCTATTCTCTCATTCTCTGATTCTCAGGTTACTTATTCTCCATCATTCTCCCATTCTCTAGCTACTAATACTCTGGTTACATCATTCTCTACTCTCTACTTTTCTCTGGTTACTTTTACTCTGGTTACTTAATTCTCTTTTCTCACAATCTTGTTTAGAATTTGCCTAAGGTTGTTAAATTGTTAAAGTTAAGATGCCTTAAAAGAATTATCTTGCTTCTGCCCTTAGGAAAATAAATTCTATTGTTGCCTGAATGCTTAGTCTTGATGATTAGGATTCAGAGAGTTTTGCTAGGATGGAATCATGAAGATTTCTGTCCTGTGCTTATTTAAATTGTGTTTTAAAGATCAGACTTGGTGAAAACCAATGTTCTGGTCTCTTGTTGTCTACTGATGCTTGTCTTAGTGTTGGTTTGACAGATTGCCCATGTTAATCAGAGCCTGCACAAGATGCATATTCCTGACCATGGAGAAATAATTTGTGAGTAGACCAGGAGGCTTAAAAGCTCATATCAAGCTTGTCTCCTCCCCTATACTCGGATTCAAGCTTGAGGGGGGCTGTAAATGAGCTTACATGGCCTGTCTAGAAGCCACTGCAAGAAGAATTCAACAAGGACAGCAACAACTTGGAGTTAGAACAGTTACCTTCAGTGGGGAAGCTATGGATCAGCCCAAGGCATGGAGTTAGAACAGTTACCTTCTGGTTGGGAAGCTATGGATCAGCTTCTACATGAAGTTAGAACAGTTACCTTCAGTTGGGAAGCTATGAATCAGCCCATAGCATGTGTGCTTGTACCTGGTTGATGAAGCTTGTGGTCTCAAGGTTTGGTGATCATCATTGGCTCTCATCTTCCAAGCTTGACCACATACTCTTATTCTTAGGTCAAGCTTGAGGAGGGGTGTTAATATGAGAAACCAATGTCCATTCAACTTATGCAAGGGAAGTACCTTAATCTATACTTATGCTTATGATTGAATAGGTTTGCCCCTTGAGAATTGATGCATGTGTGTGTGCATTGTTTGAATCAGGTACTTGGAGCTCATAATGGAGAGTCTGGTCGTGGATCAAACCCTTTGATGATGGCAGGAGGTCAGAAGAAAGGGGGGAGACAAAGAACCAGCAACATGGAGAGTTCCAAGCAGTTTTGAGTGTGAAGCAAGGAAGGCATTGGTGCCAGCTTGCCATTGAAGTAAGGCCATGATCCAGGGTTATGAGTCCCTAAAGTGATCATAAGACTCATAAACCCACTGGCCAATCCCTAGGCTGAGGGTAGTTGCACTCTTTTTCCCTAAGTGATGGTTTTATCCCATGAGGTTTTCCACACTTAGGTTTTTAATGAGGCAAGTGCTCTCAGTTCCAAGCTTGCCCAAGGATCTCCTATGGTCAAGCTTGAGGGGGAGTGTGAAATAAATAAAGGAATGACCAGAAGAAGAAGCTGGTTGATGATCAAAGGAGAATTCAAGAAGAAAAGCCAATTTGATTCTGTTTTGTGCAGTCTTGCTCCACAAGCTATCTTCTTGACCTAACTTAACTTGCAAGGCAAGAAAGGAGTTGTGGAGGCTAATATGGACGTGGGGAAACACTTAGAAGTCAAGGAAACCCATTTGAATTTAAATCAGAGAGGCTGGTTTGAATTTGAAAAGAAGAAGTCACATGGATTGCTTTGGAGAAGCAGCTGGCCTGTCACTTTCACTCAAGCAGGCTGTGACAACCTCTCTCCTGTCCCTTTCTACTCTTCCTGCACATCCAGAACTTGGCTGTATCTCCTTTGGCATGTTCTCATTTCCTACAAAATTATTTGTTTATGTTTCCCTTATTTAATCTTTGTTTATTGTAAGTGATTGCCTATTTAAAGGCCTCACCACTCTTGTAACAAATTATTCAGTATCAATACAAGTTTCTCTGTCTAAATTTCGTGGCTCTCTCTCTCTATCTTGTGTCTAAACAATATTCACAATGTAAGGAGTTTAGAGTAATGGTTTAGAGGCTGCCTTAACTCTCTTTCTCTAAGGCAGCCTAATACTTGTAAAATTCACTCTAAACTCTTCTTCATCTTCTCTTAAGCTCTAGATTACTGATTCTAAATCCTCTTCATATTAAGTACACAAACTCAAAGTGTTGTGTTACTGCAGAAGAATAGATTCAAACTAGAGATTGATTGCCACACATAACCAGTTTACTATCTAGGATCTTGGTTATAGTGTAAGCTGCTTTCATGTAACCAGTGTTCTCTTTATGACATTTGGTTGTGTGTTAAGCTATTTAAGAGGATTCAACCACCAGTTGGTTGTCTCTTCATTTGAATGGTGAGTTCCTGTTGTATGGTTGAAGGGGATTCAGTTACAAGTTAACTGAATACTCTCTTGACATGAGACAAACACTCATGAATTCCAACAAAGAATCATGAAGATATTGCCATATGTCCGAACAGGCTAATCTGGAATCATCTGGATAG
>NW_026618943.1:0-10326 GCF_000801105.2 Raphanus sativus
TCGGCTAAGGTTTGATGTATTGCCATACACCTTCTTGAGAGTGTCCCACAACTCCTTAGTATTGACATGAAGACATGAAAAGAGAAGATAAAGAAAGAGGAGACATCCGGATGAGTTTAAACAAGTGATCAGTTCATACTTGGAGTACAAGTCTGTCCGTACACTTCCTTGACTACCAAGCAAGCAAATCGACAGAAGATGAGTTTGGGAGGCAAGGAACTATTTTAAATAAGCAATGGAGGGTTCTGAATTGCTCAGTAGCCGTTTGAGAGCTCAGAAGAAATCAGAAGCAAGTTGCATTTAAAATAGCATAAGTCACATGTTCCAAAAGAGGCAGGTGACTGTTATGAGATGTCCCTTTCACTCTCCAGCAGCTCATTTCTTTATTCTTATTCTTCTTGTCTTGTTGTATCTTGCAATGTCTTTAAATATTGTATGTTGTGACCAGAATTAATTCAAGGAAAACAAATCCTTCTTTACTCTCTCTTTACTTTGCAACATCTCTCTCTCTCTCTCTCTCACGATTTCATCTCTCTCTCTCACTTGTTCTTCACTTGTTCATCATTTGTTCTTGTTATTTCTTACACTTAGCTGTCTCACAATAGCTGTAAGCTTCCAGTATGGGTGGATCGAGTGATGCGTGTAGGACAGACATCACCAGCATGTCTTCTTGCTCCCATTTCTCCATGGCTTCATCCGGAGCTTCTTCTCCATCTTCTCCTTGTGTAATAAGCTTTGGCTTTGGAGCTACTCCTGGTATGATATGCTTCCAAAGTCCCTTTACACCCAATAGTGGTTCTCACCATCCGAGACCACACCAAATAGTTTGTTCCCTTGAAACAAACCGCAATCTTCATGTTGTTGTTGTTCATCCCACTCTCCATGTCGCAAGATGAACCCTTTTGTCTTGTATCTTCCTTGAACTTGTGTTGTAGATCTTGAAACCGCTTCTCACGAACCAGACTTGAATCCACAACCTTCTACTAAGCTTTCCCGAACCAAACTTGTGCAAAGAAACTCCTCACACCACAAAGAAACAAACTTGAGCTCAAACCCGACTTGATCTTCAAACTTCAAGAACACTTCTCTTTGGATCTTCACAAGGAATCACCAAAGAGTCCAAACGAACCCAGATCCTTTCAACCTGGCTCTGATACCATATTATTTTGTGTAATCTGAGTGTTAATGAAGATTAAAGAAGGTTGAAAAGAGATTAAGAGACTAAAGTATCAAGAAGAGTTCTCAGATTTAATAGTGAATAGTGAGTAAGTCTAGAGAGAAATGAGACTAACTTGCTTAACATTAATCAAAGAGAGTTTACAATATATATTGGGAGATAAGAGAAGGGTTTGCGACAATGTTAAGTGGTCTAATCACTATTCAAAGCATGTAGAGTCAAGGAGAGGAGTGGCGCCTATTTTGAACTCATGGACCAAATGCTTCACACGCTTGATGCCAAAGGCATCTTGACCAGATCCCTTTGCCTTTACAGCCTGTCAATGCGCGCCCATTCTATCTTCAAACGGTCACTAACTCGCGCACCAAACCTTCCTTATGGTTTAGAGTGTTTGGCACACTTATGCTCTCCTCTTCTCGATTTACCTCCTTACTATGGTAACTAACTTTGTTACCACAGTAATTATATTTTTACTGTAATAGTAACTTCCTCAACTCAACTCAAACTCCTTCTCCTCTTCTCCTTTTATATTATTGACACTCCATCTTAACACCACCATGCTCTTGCGGAGTATGAGTGTGGCGGTTCCTCCTGCTCTCATTGCTGTGACCTTGACCAGTAGCTTGTCTAATCTCCCTTCTGATTTCTTCCATGTTTTGTTTCATCATCTCATTCATGCTCTCCAACATAGTCTTATTAAGCTGAGCAGTCATAGCTTCCATCAACATCTTGTTTCTTCTCATCAATTCTGCCTCTTCCTCACTCTCGTTACCCATAGTACCTGAGATAAACAAAGGAAAGTAACCAGTAAGTAGTTCACGAAACAAAAACAAAACGAGATAGATTCAAATAAGGAAACAACAAATGATGATAGAACTTGAGCAACACGGATCAGATTTTGAATAAAAAAAAATTCTTTCCGCAACTTACACCAATAGATCAATCCAACAACTGATGATATGACTCAACAATCACAGATCTATGGATATAAGAACAGATCGAACCAAGCAAACACAAACAACTTATAGATCTACAAGTTTCAAAACCGTAGACAACAAGAAAACGAATGGACTTTTCAGGAATCCTAGTCGAAACACTTAGATCTATCAGTTCTGAGACAAACATACACAGATCTAATAATAGGGATGAAATAGATGAATAGATCTATGATAAAAATCGAGTAAACGACACTTCCCTAGCCAGAGTTGCTCTGATACCACATAATACACTCCTAGGATGCTTCTCTGGATGGGAAAGGGATAGATCCTTGCAAGTAGAGAATCAGTGACTCAATCTTCTTCAAGGGGGTGGATCGAATGGTGACACAAGAGGGGTGAATGAACTCTTGATACTCCTAAGTGATGATCTCGGATATGACACACCTTGATAATCACTCTTGTTGGTTTTGCTAGATATGACTCACTAACAAAGACTCAAGAACACTCAGACTACAAGGAACTCGCAGCCGTCAAGAGAGAACAAGAGTTTAGAATAATAGATTGGATCCTTCATTAGGGTTGCGAGACACCTATATATAGAGAGAGTAAGGAACATACTCCTTAGTCTCGAAATGTATCAAATAATAAAACCATAGTCTAAATAAAAACATAGGATAATTTAATAAAACATAGTCTTGAACTGAGATCATCAAGTGAGTGATATGGAAGCAACATATGGCCTCGTTAAAAACCTATCTTTGGAAAACCCAGTGGGACAAAACCAAAGATAGGGAAAAAGAGCACACATATGTTACTTGCTCACTTGATGTCTATCTTGGGGCTGAGATGGCTTGAATGGTAGTAAGTGCATCTTGGTTGATCAAGCTTCTTCCAAGACTTTCTTCTTGCTTCATGGATGTCTTAAGTAAGCCTCCAATGGCTTCTTTGAGTTGCTTGCTTCTGGCTCGAGTCATGGGACCCTTAGGCATGGTGAGAGCATCTTCATCAGCTGGTTCCTCCATGATCTCCTTATCTTCTTTGCTTGACTGGTCCATGATCATATCACTAAGCCTTCTTCAACAACTCCCCAGAGACCTCTGCCTCCTAGAGCTGTCTTGGTTAGTGATATATGGTGTTTTTCACATCATTGTATATATGTTTTCAATTGTTTCAAGTCACTAATTCGTGTCAGTCTAGTCCTTTTTGACCTTTTACAGGTCTGGAGTTAGCAGAAGAAAGAAGAGAAGGTGCCTGATGAAAAGAAGTCCTTTTGGAGCATTCCTGCGGAGAACACTTAAGAGAACAGTCCCGAGACTGCTCTCTCTCAAACGGAACAAGCAGACGGAGTGATCCGGAGATTGTTCCAGACGAATATGGAAACTCCTTTTTCAGGAATTAAAGCCTTGTTGCCCTAATCTTTTTCTCTTCTGATTGGCGCCTCCATATAAAACGCCATATATCTATTTTCTATTTTTCTTACGCTATTTTCAGACAAGAAACCATTGGAAACTTTGAGATTATTGGATTTGCTTATTGTAAAGGGAGAAGGCTCCATCTCTCTCTCCATAGAGAAGATTATCCTAAACCCTCTCTTTGTTTCTGTTATATTTATGCAGTATTATTCATCTATGAACTCTGTGTTTTCTCTGTTCATGGCTGAGTAGTCGGCTTGCTTGTCTAGGGTTCTAGGGTGTTGATTTCGTGAGCTAAACATAGATAAGTGAATCACTCGATTGTCTTCATTCATAACCATTCTTACTGCTTGCATTAAACTGGCCGCTTAATGTTAGATCATAGGTTTAATCTGATCATCAAAAGTGTTTAGGTTGCTAGATCTGTTTTGAATGAGCATTGCATCCCTAATCAGCGAAAGTAGATATTAGGGTGTTCTGTGAACCTATCGGACTTGATCTCTATTGCTTGTTGTCGCTTCTCACCTCAACGACAGTTAGACGGTGAGATCGATCAGCATAGGGAGCAGTACCACGACAGTGGACTGTTCTACTTGAGTGATCCGAGTTCTAGACTGTTCTTATTAGCACTTGAATAATTGTTTGGCTCACAAGTTCTAGCACCCGATGAAGTAACCCTAGGCTGGCTTCTTTTTAAATTGAATTCTCATTTATATTATTTGACTTGTTCCTCACGTTACCAAATCAATCAAAACCCCATATTTGTTTTAGCTAAGTATTGATCCAATAGAAATAAAGTGTAAGAGTTGGTCTCTGTGGATTCGATCCTAAAGTGCTACATCGACATACCATTCGATTGTGGTAGTGTGCACATTAGGTTAATTGGTGTGCGTGAACACGAATATCAGTTAGCCGCGCCCAGTGTAAGTAGTTACCTCCTTTGAGAGTAACTGGAATAGTCACCATTCTTGAGTTTTCATGAGAGGAACCAGAGGAATCCATAAGAACAGCTCAAGAATAGTTGAACAAGGTGTTTTGAAAAAGAAAGAAAGAAAGAGAACTCTCAAGAACAGTTTGAACAAACTTTGCTATTTTTGGTAAAATCTGGAGATGAACTTGAAGAACACCTCAAGTACACCAAGAACTTTGCCAAAAATAGAACTAGAACAAGAACAAGATGTCTCACGGGTGAAAAGAAATAGAGAAATCAGAGAATGTGTTTGCGGAAGTATTAGGTCTCAAGAGCTTAATGCTCTGATACCATGATAGAATGTTAAGACTAGAAGTATGGAGAGATGATTGAGAGAGAATGGCGAGAGTGAGAGACAAAGAGAATGAAACACATAATTCTTGATATCAAATATGGTGAGCATACAAGGTTTATTTAAAGGGGAACAAAACCTAAGAAAGTAATAAACAAAGGAAACAATAAACAAGTCTGTCGATGATCAGTGAGGAGCAGAGTGAGCAGAGTGAAAGTGACTGGTCCTAACGGTTGGGAGGACCACTCTTTCCTTAACCAAACTCGTGACCTTTCTCCTCATCGCCAACCACTTCACTTGGCGAGTTTCTTCTTCACTTCTTCTCATCACTTAAACCTTCTCATTAATCAACTACTTAACTTGTCCACCTTGTACTCCAAGCTAGGTTATAAACTTGGTTCACAAGCAATGATCATCCTTTGCTCTCTTACGCTTGATCTGATTCCTCTTTACTCTTGATGCTTCATCTCAACACAAGAGTGGCCCACGCCAACTACAATAGGCCATGTGAGGAGTTTCCATGGACTACCAAGCTTCTATAGAAGATTTGTCCGAGACTTCAGCACCATAGCTGCCCCATTAACTTCAGTAATCAAGAAAGATGTGGCTTTCAAATGGGGAAGTGAACAGGATGAGGCCTTTCAAAACCTCAAAGATAGTTTAACTAATGCTCCTGTTTTAGTTTTACCTGATTTTAACAAAACTTTTGAGATTGAATGTGATGCATCAGGAACAGGTATTGGAGCAGTGTTAACTCAAGGAGGAAAGCCAGTAGCATTCTTCAGTGAGAAGTTACATGGAGCTACACTCAACTACCCTACCTATGATAAAGAATTATATGCACTAGTGAGGTCATTGGAGACTTGGCAGCACTATCTACTCTCTAAGGAGTTTGTGATCCACACTGACCACGAGACACTCAAGTACTTGAGAGGACAAACTACCTTGAAGAAGAGGCACGCAAGGTGGCTAGAGTTTGTGGAATCTTTTCCTTATATCATCAAGTACAAGAAAGGAAAGGAGAACATTGTAGCTGATGCTTTGTCAAGAAGGCATGCGCTTATATCTTTGATGGAAGCCAAGGTAATGGGGTTTGAGCACATCAAAGAGCAGTACCAAGAAGATCCAGACTTTGGAGACATCTACAAGCAGTGCAAGCAAGCCGCATTTGGATCTTTCTATCAGCATGATGAGTTTCTATTTAAGGATAAGAGGTTGTGTATCCCACAAGGTTCCATGCGAGACTTGATCTTGAGAGAAGCACATGGTGGTGGGCTTATGGGACACTTTGGGCGTGACAAAACCTTAAGTATAGTGGCAGAACACTTCTATTGGCCACACTTGAGAAGAGATGTTGAGAAGCTATGCGCTATTGACAAAGGAAATGAAATAGATAAGGTGGAAGAGAGGAGCTGATGATACTTGGAATAGAAGCAGTTCTGAACTTACTTAGAAGTCAAGTCTATCCGTACAGTCCTTGTGGTACAAGTCACCAAAGCATAACCTAACTTGCCTTAGAAGAGAAGGCAAGTTTAAACTCGCAAAGGAAGAGTTAAGGGAGGCAGGGAGACGTTGACACAAGGAGACAAGATGGAGGGATTGTTTAAAGTATTTGTCACATGTTCTACTTAAGGGTCTGATGGCAAAGCCAACCGTTACTCTCCTGTCACTTTCCAAGTTCAGACCATCTTAGTTTATTCTTTTCTTTGTTTAATAGTTTGTCATAGTTTATTATTTGTTGTACTTAGGCATCTTGCCTATTAATACTTGTAACACTTCTCAGAATTAATTAAGGGAAATAGTTCTCTCTTCTTTACTCTCTCTCTCACAAATCGTCACTCTCTCTCTCTCTCTCTCTCTCACTTGTTCTTGTGTTCTTCACTCTGTTCTTTGATTTCTAACATGGTATCAGAGCTATAAGCTCTTGAGAACCTATTTCACTTCCGCAAATCTCTCTATTTTATCTCTGTCTTTCTATTCAGCAATTTATTTTCTCATTTCTCTCTTCAGATTTCTTTTATCCAGTGGATAATAAATCTGTGTTCTTGAGTGTTCTTGAGTGTTCTTGAATTCTTTTGGTTGTGCTCACTCTTCTCTGTCCCCACTTATATTTCTTTGAGAGTTTATCTTGTTTCAAACTTGAGCTCTCTCAGTTACAGAGTTGATTTATCTCAAAACCAGACTTGAAAATTCAAATCTAGTTTGGCGCCAATCATAGAAGATGGAGAGCTACCACCATGTGAAGATTCCAGTCACACTCAAGGGACCAGGAAACTACATTACATGGTCTAGGATGACCATGACAGCCCTTGGAGGAAGAGGACTTTGGCAGCATGTGACTTCAAGCTCAGCACCAAAGCAAATCACCCAAGGAGAAGATGGCAAGGAGATTGTAGTGGTAGATGAAGGCAAATGGGCTCAGGAAGATCTCATGGTGCTGTCTATCTTGCATAGCTCTCTTGATGGTCCACTTATGGACACCTACTGTCACTGCACAACTCCAAAACAGTTGTGGGATACTTTGCAAAAGGTTTATGGCAACACTTCAAACCTCACCAGAATCTATGAAGTGAAGAGAGCCATCAACAATTTGCAGCAAGAAGAAGGAGACTTCACCAAACACCTTGGGAAGTACAGCCAGCTATGGTCTGAGCTAGAGATGCTAAGGCCAAGTACCAATGACCCTGAGGCACTTGAAACTAGGCGTGAGCAAGACAAAGTCTTTGGACTACTTCTCACACTCAGTCCAAGCTTCACTGATGTGGTTAGGCACATACTAAGAGACAAGGAGCTTCCAAGCTATGATGAAGTGTGTGCTCAACTACAAAAAGAGATAGGCTCAGATGGACTCTTTGGTGGTGGAAAAGGAGAGTTATCCATGGCACACAAAGCTGAGAAGATGGAGAGTACATCAGCTAACAAGGCTTACTACAAACCAAGAGGAGGAGGAGATAAGGCAGTGTCTTGTGAGCATTGCAAGAAGAGTGGACACTCCAAGACCAACTGCTGGATTCTCCATCCCCATCTCAGGCCTGTCTCAGCTAACAAGTACAGCCAGGTCAGAGCACATGAAGCAAGAGCCCAAGAGCATCCATCACCAAACTCCATGCGCATAGGAGATGATGGGAGAGCCTTGGTCTCTACAGCACATACTGGTGGCTCCACCTCTCACGCCATGTCTCAGCCATCTCATGATGATGCATTCATCAGGAAGTCAGACATTGAGGCCTTGATCAAAGCCCTCAATGCAAATTCTGGTAACCATAGTATTAATGCTTTAAATTCTATACACAATGCTTCTCACACTGCTAGGCCTTTAATCATTGATTCAGGAGCTTCTCACCATATGATTAGGGATGCTAGACTGATTAGTGATATTAAACCTGCTCTAGGTAGTGTTGTGATTGCAAATGGTGATAGAATTCCAATTGAGGGAGTAGGAAATCTGAACTTGTTTAACAAAGATTCTCAAGCTTTTTATATGCCTACCTTCACATCAAACTTGTTATCTGTTAAAAGAGTTACTAATGACCTGGATTGCAATGTTATTTTCAGTCCTAATGATGTTTGTTTTCAGGATATTAAGACCAGTAAGATGCTGGGAAAAGGTGTGAGCAAGGGAGAGCTTTACTTGCTTGAAGATACCAATTTATCAGATTTATCTACTGCTTTGAATTCTGTTTTAGCTAGTAATGTGTTATGGCATGCTAGATTAGGCCATCCCCATGCTAGAGCTTTAAGCTTATTGTTACCTAATTTATCTTTTCAGAATGAATCTTGTGAGGCTTGTATTCTTGGCAAACATTGCAAATCTGTTTTTCCTCAATCTATGACTGTTTATGAAAATTGTTTTGATCTAGTGCATTCTGATGTGTGGACTGCACCTTGTGCATCTAGAGAAAACCATAAATATTTTGTGACATTCATAGATGAGAAATCAAAATACACTTGGCTCACACTGATTAAAAGCAAAGATAGAGTTTTAGAAGCTTTTATTAACTTCCAAAACTATGTAACTAACCATTTCAATTCCAAGATCAAAATATTTAGGTCTGATAATGGTGGGGAGTATACTAGCAATGCCTTTAAACAACACCTAGCAAAGCATGGCATCATTCATCAAACAAGCTGCCCATACACACCACAACAAAATGGAGTTGCTGAGAGGAAGAATAGACATCTTATGGAGGTTGCAAGGAGCATGATGTTTCATACAAATGTTCCAAAGAGGTTTTGGGGAGATGCTGTGATCACAGCCTGCTATCTGATCAACAGGATTCCCACCAAAGTTCTTAAAGATGTCTCTCCCTTTCAGGTATTAAACAAAATCACACCACCATTAGATCACTTGCGTGTGTTTGGTTGTGTGTGCTATGTCTTGACACCAGGAGAACAGAGAAATAAGCTGGAAGCCAAGAGTGTCAAGGGAATGTTCATAGGCTATACTCACACACAGAAAGGGTACAAGTGCTATATTCCAGATTCAAGAAGAGTTATGGTCTCAAGGGATGTCAAGTTTGTGGAATCAAAGGGGTACTATGATGAGAAGAGCTGGGAAAACCTTAGGGATCTCTCACAAGGACCATCTGATAGAGCAAACAACCTGAGAACCATTATGGAGAGTTTGGGAATCAGCCTACCTCAAAGTAGTGTGGCGCCAGTACCAGCACCATCAACATCTACACCAGCTGCTGAGCATGATGATAAATCCGAACCAGTACCAGTTGTGGAGCCAGTCCATCTTGATCCTGAGGGAGGCAGTGAGCATGAATCAACACCAGCAAATGATGATTCAGCATCAACACATGATCAAGATGGAGCAGAATCTGATGGTGATCAAGGTCAGGAAGAAGCAGTGGTAGAAGAGGAGATTCAACCATTGAGAAGAAGTACTAGGGTGAGGAAGGATCCATCAAACTGGACCAGCACTAGAGTGTACTTCAACTCCAATGCAGTGGCTCATCCTACTCAAGCAGTCTGCTCCTTGGCATACTTTCCAGAAGAACATGTGGCGTTTATCACCCACCTAGATGAAGCTTACATACCAAAGACCTATGAGGAAGCAATGGCACTGGATGAGTGGAGAGAATCAGTGGGAGATGAGATAGGAGCTATGATCAAGAATGATACATGGTTTGAAACTCAACTTCCGAAAGGCAAGAAGGCAGTAACAAGTCGCCTACTCTTCACTATCAAGTACAAAGCAAATGGACAACCAGAAAGGAAGAAGACAAGGCTGGTTGCAAGAGGGTATACCCAAGTCTATGGAGAAGACTATTTGGATACATTTGCACCAGTGGCTAAGCTTCACACCATAAGAGTTGTTCTCTCCTTGGCTGTTAACTTGGAATGGGATCTCTGGCAAATGGATGTCAAGAATGCATTTCTTCAAGGAGAATTAGAAGATGAAGTCTACATGAGACCACCACCAGGAATGGAAGACATGGTCAAACCTGGAAATGTACTTAGATTGAAGAAGGCAATCTATGGATTGAAGCAATCACCAAGAGCCTGGTATCACAAGCTTAGCACAACCC
>NW_026618944.1:0-10320 GCF_000801105.2 Raphanus sativus
AGTCCTTCAATCACCATTTCTTCAAGTTTCTGTAAAGAAACAGCTAAAACCTCCTCTGCTGAAGCCAATGGATTCTCCTCCACGTTCCAGATTCCTGTCATTATCCTCTCTCTTCTTCCGCTGTTCATAGCGTTAGCCATCGTTTTAACAGCTGCAACAGTTCGCGCTGCGCTTGTGTTCGCTCGCTCTTTGTTCCTCCCTTGTATGATCGCTGACGCTATACCTTCGAAAGCCACTTGTTCCCCTGTTTTCCCCATGAGCTCGTCCATCGCCATAAGGGAACATATCTTTGCGTCAAGTTCCTTACCCGAACCCGCCATTCTATGAAACAGTTCGAATCCAGTCGCCGATCCGGCTTCAGGCAGTACCACAATCTGTCTCGAGATTTGCATTACGAGCTTAGGAGTGTCCTTCCTCATGACCACCGTATCAAAAGGGTTCATAGAAACCAAGTATCCACCGTCCCTTGTCTGAACAACACATCCGATGCCTTTCCCAAGATCCGAGAGGTAATTCTCAGATTCTTCGTCTACTGATTCACCAGACCGCAGCTCGGAGATCTCCATTTTGTGCTGGTAGAATTTGAGATTCTCGGATTCTTCATCCTCAAGTAACTGAAGGAACTCCTTTGTCACAGTCTGCTCCTCTTCATCGAGCCTTGGTGACTCTGCCTCACCTTCCGCACCACCGTTGCTATCATCTTTCATCATAGTTTCAAGCGCTTTGATCTGCTTTGCAATAGAATCTAACTCCGATAGTCTTACAATGTGCCGTGGATCATCAACATTAACAGGTTGCTCCTTCATCTCTACTACGGATATGGTTCCATCGGATTTCTCAGTTTCCAGGTCGTCATCAAACTCGACTCCTTTGTCCACAACTTCAAATTCAGGTTCTTGATCTTCTCCTTTGTCAACAACCTCAAAATCAGGTTCTTGATCATCTTCTTTTTTGGAATCTGGATGAGCCGGAGCTGGTTTCTCCTCCGGCTCATCCAGATTCAGATGCTCGATTCTCTGAAGATCAGATGCAGACTCCACGCCGCCACTTGCTGGCGTCCACGCCTGGCTCTTGCTAGTCATCTTCGGGCTCGAGACACTGAACGAAGTTTTCGATTGCTTTCGCCCAAAGGAACCGGAGAAATTCTTCGGTCTGCTGCTCGGTTTTATCCCTAATTCACCTTGTTTACCGTAAATTCCAGCTCCACCATCTTTTTCCATGATCTGAAACCCTAGTTTTAGAACCAGTTCACCCCCTTTGGCTTTACCAGAAAGCCCCCAACTCATATCCCATTGCCTAACCCTAGCTCCTTCGTAACTCATCTTCTCCACAGACTCCTCGATTAAATCGCTCAAGTCCACCACGTGTCTCCCGAACTCGAGCTCCTTAGCATCCACCGCGAAAAGATAAACCAAAAACGGCCGAGCCTCAAACTTCGCCGGAGCGCCTTTCCCATTAGCCGGCGAGTAGTACACGTGGCACTTGATGAACAGAGTCTCCTCGAAATCCGCGGATCCTTGAGAAACGCGACACGGCATCGTCTGGACAGCGCCATCTTTGGTTTCCTTCTTCCTCACGCAAACCCCGAGACGTAGACCGTTCATCGACGCGGGTAGATTCTGTGCCGCCACGATCTCTACCGATAGCAAACAGCTCAGCTTCTGCATTCCGATTCGGGCCAGCCCTCGAATGGGTTTCCAGTTCCATATCCCTTTTCTCTCTTCCTTGGGTTTGGATCCCACCAATGAAGAAGACTCTTCCGGTGTCTTGATGGTTACGTTCTGAGTCGTATTCTCTTCCTCCTCTGCCTCAAGCTTGGGTCTCGACCGCCATGGAGACAGAGACAAACGCCGAGACCGTGGTTTTGGTACTGTCACATCCTCAGCAGAGGTCACGAGGGACGGTACGGAGCTGCGTGGGAGAGCGAGAGAATTAGTTCTGCGACCAACTGGTGCCTGGGGTTTCTGGTAAAGATTTTCACTTAGGGCTTCCAGTTCAGCCAGAAGCTGTGTGTTGGAACTTCGGCTGCCGGAATATTCAGCCGCCATTAATTTGTGTTTTGTGTCTGGACGAAGAAGAAGGATAAGCAGAGCAGGACGAGGGTTTGTTTAATTGGGGGAAATGAAATCAATTATCCTTTTTTTTTTTTTTGTGTTTGTGTGGTGGGGATTAGTGATAGGTTTTCATTATTGGCATCGTCTCAAGAGATTGGATGAGGTTTGAGAATGTCGTGGCCTTGTGTCTGAGCTCTCATACTCTGAAAGAGACAACTTCTGGTGGTCCCTTATCATTTAATGTTCACGGTACGTTTCAGATCGTTAGCCATAAGCTAGTGTGTGGTTGTTAAGAGTTTGTCAGACAATGTTGCTACTCATTTATTTTTACCGTATTGAACTTGGTACAGCTACTCTAAAAAAACTTTTAGTATTGGGTTTAATGCGTCCATAAACAAGTCACATACTGCCTCAACAAGAACTCCTCCTAGGATTAAAAGATTTGAGAATCAGGGAATACACAACTTGGATACTGATAAGCTCCAAGTGTCTATTTTAGGAAGAGATGGCAGAAGAAGAACAAGAAGTTGGAAGTGTTAGAAACAAACAGATCAAAGGAGACTTTAGGTAGAAGAAACAAAGAGTTCAAAGACTCGGGTTGACTTGGAGGTAAGAACATCAGGAGGGAAGCAAAGCAGAGGAATGGGTTGCTGGAAGATATATTAAAATTTCATATAAAAGATATCCATAATCTATCAGACCGGTTTCGTTCTTTCTATGACTGGGTTTGTTTCTTTCTTGTCTTTGCTAAGTTTGTTTGTTAGTCTAAGTGTGTGTGTTTTTGTTTCTGGGATTGTTTCTTGGCAGTCGCCAGCTTTTGACTCCGGGGTTATATCGTTAAACCGTCGGCTTTAGTGTTCTGGTGTCGTTCGTTACGACAGCCGGTTTCGTTGTAACAGGCCGTGTGCCATCCGATTGAAAATCAATATAACAACAGATGACAAAAAAAGATTACTGTTGCATTTTATTTCCGTGTATGCTGAGATTTGTTGTGGACATGAGACCTTCAGCTTGCCATGAGAGCATAGTTCAAACTCAGTATTGTCACGGAAACTTTGGATTGTAATCGTTCATTCTTGTTTATATCAATTGATCGGTTTATTATGCGGAAATTGTGTATTCTGATTGCGTATACAAGTGTTGATTAGAGAGTTTACAGGTTCAATCCTATCAGATACACTTTTGGAACTATAAACGGTTTTCATGCCTTAAAAAGAATCTCTGTAACTACACTTTCAATCTAATGGATTGACCGAATTGAAGCTCTCAAGTCGTCGTGAATGTCTCGATACTGAATTATCAGTCACTGATCCATCAATCTTTCTCTTCTTGCTTCCTCCCTTGGACACGTCTTCTTTCTCATCCATGAGCGACAAGAATCTCTGCAGACGAGTAGAAGAACGCAAGGACGAGGAGTCATGATTCTCTCTCCCAATGGCATCTTCTTCTCCCTCGCTTGGCTTTCCACTGTAGAGCTGACGTATGATCTGAACAAAGTAGAGGAAGAGAGCGAGGACACATGCAACTCCACATATGAGAAACAGTCCCCAGAAGCTTTTCAGATGAAGCCTGTCTGATTCAAGTTCTGCGTTCTCTAGAGTGCATGCGTTCTTCATCAGCCACTTATCATGGATCCTCTGCAGATCCCCGTTCTCTGCCAACTCCAAGATCGCTGTTGACAGATCTATTGCTAGAGGAGAGTCTCTAGGAAATGCCTAAAAGTAAAAAAAAAACATTTGTAATTTGTAATAACGAATGAATGGTAAAATAAAAAAATGCATTTTTGGAGGGGACTTACAAATCCCCAGCCACTTTTGGTGAACTCCTGACCAACGATCCTATAAGCGCAATTGCTGGAGAGGAAGAGTTCAACATAAGGACGCTCGTCCACAATTGCAGCAACACCTCCTTTTCTTGGTCCATCTTTTAAAGCTTTGGCATAAGCTTCAGGTGAACCAAGTGGGACGAGCCTCGACTCTGATATGTTAAGCTCATCCCTCAGATAACGTTCTGCAAACGAACCCACCTGGTACCCAATCCGATCATTCATCTCTCTAAGGCTGTCAATTCCCTTGATTGGTGACGAGAGCTGCTGAACCGTCAGTATCGATGTGAGACTAGCCGTGTAGCTTGAGTTGATTATTAGTACAACAAATAGCCATATTATCAGAACCAACCGCCCAAGTGTACTCACTGTATTCTCTCCTGCATTAAAACCAAAGGCAAAAAAGGCTTGTGTCAGTCAAAGGCATCAATCATCAGTGAGATCGTAAGTTTCCTTTTTCTTTGTTTCACGTACTATGCGCGAAAAACATGGTCGAGAAGCTAAACCTGCAGATATCAAACAAACAGTTAGTGGATCGGATCAGCCAAGGAGAACATGACGTCAGTAAAACTGACCATAGAATTGTGACGCATTGCCTCTTAGGCGGGCCTCTGAATTCATCGTTAATCCGATGCTCCAAGATCCAAACAACAATACCGACAAAGAGAAAGCAACAAGCCGTGACTGCCCACATAAGTCGATTGAAAGGTCGGAGGAAAGCCCAAGCTCCAGAGTTCAGTTTCTTAAAAGGAGCAACAACAACTAGTCCAGATGCTGCATACGGTTGTGTAAAGTCTACAATCTTTGTCCGGTTTGTTACGATGGCAACATCACCCACTACCCCATCAAAGTTCTACAGTAATTTAATTCCAAAGTAAGCAAAAAACAGAAAAAAAAAACTTTTTATTAACAAAAAAAGAATAGGCACTCACACCACTTGTTATCATCTCAACCATATGAGTGTAGCTTGGATTCTCCTTTCCGTTTCCATAAGGAACAAACTTGACAGGAACAGCGTACGGTAAGAGATTCACCGCAGCTGTGAAAACATCAATGCAGAACCCTTTGAACATATTCTCCGTTCCACGAATCTGTGAAACAAACTCCTTGTAACTTACGCGGCGAGGCACACCGATCTTAAGCTCTTTCCCATTGTTCGAAAAAGCCCATCCGCGTGGCTTTTGAAACGCTTCTCCAGGCCAAATCACATGTCTTAGCTTCGGAGTTGCTGACATATTTGGTCGCGTGAGTGATTCAGGTGGCAAAACTGATAAACCGGAATGATTCGACCAGTAGCCTATTTGGCGAACACCGGTTCCTGCCACGTTGATGATATCATAAGCCGGTCGGATCCGAGACCTATCTGCAGTAAACTGAAGCTGTCCTGTCAAACCAACCATATGCGTTCCAAGGATATCCTTAAGCAGAGCCTCTCCACCATCAAAGACGGTCATCGCTTCTAAGTTGAGACTCCCGCTTTTCCCCAAAGCATCAAGCATTGTGTCATTAGAAAAAGATACTCTCCCACCGTTTTTGAAGTACTTATCCAAAGCACGAGCTAAGAGCATGACTGAATCATAAGCATAGAGACCATACGTGTGAAGAGCCAGCGAAGCATCAGGAATCTTACGCCACCGCGAGAAAAACTCCCGCTTTAAATTCGAATCAGGTGTGTGCGGACGAAGAACAAGAGCGCCTTGAATACTCTCAAGTCTCTCAGAGGGGAGAGGGGAGGAAGAGTCGAGAGTAGTAGACAGCCAATCCGTAGCGATCCAAACGTACCCATTACCCATCATTCCGAGATACTTTGCCTCCTTGAAAACCGCGAAACCCAACTCCGAGTAGACATGAATCACGATGATTCTTGGCTGAAGCAGCATGATCTTGATGAGCATGCTCATGATCTCATTCTTGTTCACCGCGTTGTCCGGATGTAAACCAGCCTTGTAAGTGATTCTCAGCCTCCTGCTCGCAAGCTTATCGTTAAGCGCAGCTACACCATTCCTTCCGTAGTCATCATCCACAAACACAGCAATCACTTCTTTCCAACCGTACAGGTCTACAATCGAAGCTATAGCCTCCATTTGGTATAAGTCGCTCTGACTCGTCCTAATGAAATAAGGGAACTGGAGTGGCGACATTACAGGATCCGTAACAGCAAATGAGAGAAGTGGCACGCGTAGCTCGTTCGCCATGTGAGATATCATGTGAGCAACTACAGAACATTGTGGTCCTATGATTCCAACTATGTCTTTCTCCATAAACCTCAATGCTATGACAAAAAAAACAAACAAACAAAATTCATTATTATTAACAAACAAAAATAAAACATTCTTTCCTCATCAGACAAAATAATACCTTACCTTCAACCATGCCCATAAAACCGCTGCAGTTTGAGTTCTGCATTGAAACTTGAAGACGTGTCCCTACGAGGATGTCCGGGTTTGAATTCACATCTTTCACTGCCTCCTCAATCGCAATCTTGGCAACTTTGCCAATCACTGAGTTGAAACTGAATATTGAACCGATTTTGACAACTTTTGGTTTCTCAGAATGTCCGTTTCCCAAAAATCCAAGACATAGACAAGACAACAACAAGAAAGACCAAAATAGCTTCATCTCTGCTACAAAAAGACAGAAGATAAAACAGAGAAAGTTGTTGACTTTCTGGAAAACTAAAATATACCCATCAATCGGACGATGATTGTGATCAAACAAAACCCACAAGTTAAAAGTGAATCAAACGGATGAACTGGTTAGTTACACCTTTTGATTTTTATTTTTTGTTGCTTATCTAAGCCAACTAATAACCAAATATGAATATCGAGCAGAGAGGGAGAGAGAGAAAAAAAAAAGAGGAATTGAAGAAGGAGAAGAAAGAGGCAACAACAAAGTGACGGAATCAGATCCGCTGATGAATTGAGATTACTCCCAACCTCATATTCTTTAAAGAAGTGCGAAAATACAGACATTCACGTGTCTCTTGGCTTCCCTTTTTCATTAGCCAATAAATAAACCTTTCGATGGCTTTATGTGATGGGAATTTCCAAACTTGGGTCTTTTTCTTTCTACTGATTTCTTATAAATTTGACAGAAATAAACAAATAGTCAAATACAAGTGGTGGACAAAATAATAACTGAATTGGCATCCAAAAACTTCTGGTAAAATGTGTTTTTTTTTGTCAAAATTGAAAATAGTCATAAAATAATTGAAGACCTATTTAGCTTAATATCGAAATTCGGTTTGGTAATTGCAGATCTATTTAATAATTTGAGAACCTTATCATTTAACGCATTTCTTTCTGATTCTGTCCTCGACACCGATAACTATTTATCAGTTTTATTTTTGAACCTATTGAGAAAGTAAACAAGCGTACGGAACCAGTTAATTTTTCCAAATTGGTGAGAGAAGAGTTGTAAGATATTTTCGGAGAGGAGAAATGAAGAGAAGAGAAGAATATATTTTTGAAGAGGAGAAGATATTTTCGGAGAGGATAAAAGGAGGAAAATATTTGTTGCAACTGTGATTCGTGTCACTATTCTCTTATGTCTGTAAGATAAAACGTTTCTTATTTTGGGGTGTATGAAGTATGTGGTAGGTTGTGTTATATACTAGCACCTGATGGGAGTATGTATTGGTGTAAGAACTAAAATCTTGTGTAATATGAACAAAGAAGAAGTAATCTATGTGAAATATTTAAGTTACCAGATATGCAGTTCCGTTGTTTCACTCATTTGATATTTGTAAAAAAGTATCCAGTATAATACGTTTTGTTTCTCTATCAAGGACGATAACCTGTTTTAATTTCGAACCTCAGAATCTAACAGTAATCATTGCATATATTTATTCGGGCCGACCCTAGTAACCTAGATTAAAAAGCAAAATTTAAAAAGAACCGAAAACTGAAAGAACCAACATTTAGATAGAACGTGGCGCATGAGTGACAAACAATCTGGGGCGCATGAGTAACAAACAATCTAGTTTTAATTGTATTTAGTATTTAATTTAGACTAGTATCATTGTTCTGTGAAGCTAATTTAAATGTCTTTGAGAAAAAAAATCTCTAAAACAGAACGCTGTCACAGTCTGAATAAGTTTTCTAGAACGGATCATCGATGGAACATAAAGGCTGAAAAAGGTGTATAAGCTACAAATGAGTCGTAAAAAAATGTCTTTGTAGTCGGACCTTGTTGGTAAAAAAAGTGATGACATTTCCCCGGAATGAGCTATAATTCATCTGCATCGTCATCGGCGTCCTCATCTTCTGAATCTGTTTCACTGAATTTACAATGCAAAATACGGAACCATATCACATTTCGAGAAGATAAGATTGTGAGATTCTCTTATTCTCACTGATGAATGGTTTTATATATTAAACTGATTCTACACCATATACTAAATCTAAATGATTCCCCTTCAAGATGGAAATGTGCAAGATGACTAATTTTTTTACCAACCTTGATTTGCTGCAGTGATTACTTAAAGTTTGACACAGAACCTTGCGCGCATCTCCTACTTTTAACGATCCATTCTTTATTACCTCAGCAAGCTGCCATCACCCATCAACATCAACGAAATTTGGTGTAGCTGTACTCGTTACTTAAGAGGAAGGTCAGCATAGAGCTTACCTCATCTTCCGTTTCCTCCAGCAATCTGTGTTAATCAATTACATATCGATTTTACAAGAGTTTTAAGAAGTATTAAGCTGGAACAAGATACTGCGGATGTTCTCAATTGGCTTACCTTCCGCAATAAGTTGAAATGTCATTGGCATGCGCTTTAGCTTCTTGTTTATCTATGAAAACACACACAAACACGGAACATGAATCCCAAACAAGTCTCTAAACCTACTAATATAACTAGAGATAAAGACTTCACAGCCACAATTCTTCTTCCACAATCTTCCTCGACCAAAAGTTTAAGAAGCACCTAAGCTTAATTTATTAAATTACATTATTGATGCAGTTGGAGAAGCCAGATGTGTGATGAACAGATTGCAAAATTTAAAGGGAAATAGACATTACTTGTTAGATTGTCAAAACTTTCCACTTTGACCCATTCACTATTTTTAGATTTCACCTGCAGAAATGTGGGAGTTAGAATCTAATTGATGAATACAAATAGATCAAAACGGGTATTTGCCCCAAAAAAAATAAAAAAGAATCAAAACGGGAATTGTACACGAACTTGGCTTACCTTTTGTAGAGTATAGTCCTGCATTCTATCACACAGCCCGTCCAACAAATCAACCACCCTCAGGTCACTCATTCTATTTGAATTTGAGAAAATGACATATACAGGGAAAAATTAACATATGGTTAAGAAAAATTGTTAGAATTTTTTATTTTCATCATAGCTCCTAACTACTAATCCATGTTAATACTTGTAGTAAGGATCACAATTATAAATATGCTCAAGAAGTTCTCTTGTCTCATGTGTCCAACGAAGAAGTATTACAAAAAGTCTAAGCGGACAAGGATGCGTGAGTGACGTACCTATAATCAATAACCTTTCCTTCACGCTGGCCTTTAGAATTGAGTCGGTTTCTCAAATCAAGATGGTTTCGTGGTTTTTCCTGTTTAAGAAAAAACATCAAAATGTTGAACTAGCATTGAGACAGAAACAGGGGGGCTTCGAATACTATTGTGATTTTGTATTTACCTTCAAAAGCTGTGACTCCAGTTCCTCCTGCACAGCATCGAGACCCATATTAGTGTGAGGGCAGTAGATCATAGACTAGGGAAATAAAACATCGAGAGAGATTCCGAGCGAGCATACCGCGACGGCGTTGCAAGCAGCACATTTGTCATCAACGGAGACTCCAAAGGAGCAAATGGTGATAACAACTACGGTGAAGAACACCAGCTTCGCCATCCTTCGATTTCTTCCTTCGGATCTGTCGCAAATTAGATTATTTTTATATGTAAGAAAACACGTCATCGCTATTCTTTGAACCAATGATATCACGATTTCTGGCCACGTAATCCACCCCTCTAGACTTGTTGCGAAATGCGAACGTTAATAATCTCTATTTTTATTTATCGATTTAAAATATTGTTTTTTTAACACGCATAACATATTCATAAAATCTATATTTCTATTACAAATATTTACTAGATTTTGACCCGCGCTTTGGAAGCGCGGAATATTTTACGATGAAAAATTTCACTAATAATTTAACAAATATTTTGGTAATTTTTAAAGAGTGTGTATTTAAAATATTTTTGCATTTAAATCAGTGTTTTTAAATTCAATCCGATTGTGATTATACCGGTTAATCCGGAGATCTGACAATTCAATTTAGGTTTTTAAAATATTCATATTAAAAAAATCACTAAAACCCGAGACTAACCGATTGAACTGATGGATGACCGATATGTAATCTAATTGGATTTAAATTGTAATAGTTTCATAATTTGTAATCTTATAATCCAAATTTT
>NW_026618945.1:0-10320 GCF_000801105.2 Raphanus sativus
CTAGTTTTTTTTTGTCAACATACAGTGGCTAGTTCTAGACTTCTAGTTAATTGATAAAAATATAATTATATGTCAATATTGTCAAAGTCTAGACAAAAGTAACTTTTGAATTCTTAATTAAGACCTCAAGATTGACCTATCAGAGAATTTACTGTTTAGTAACAAAAACAGAAACTGTAAGAACTGAAAACAGGATAATAACTTCCTACGGCGACGTAAACAGTCAAAAAAGTTTTTCCATAAAAGACAAAACAGTCAAACTATTTTTTTGGTCTTGTAATGATCTATTTTGGTTATATGATTACAGGCTTGATGTAACAGAAGTAAGTGGGAGCTGTCTCGGTGGGTCCCAGGTTCGTTCCCAGTCTTTCGCATTTTAGTTTGACCAAATTTATTGATATTATAAATAAAATACAACACACGATCGAAATTTATATTCATATACATATAAGAGAGAATAATAAATTCGGTGGTTGTGGCTACTGAATACAAGTATGCAAATCTTGACCAGCTAAAAATACAAGGATACAATTAGTGATACAATCATCAATTATGAGTATAGACATCGATTATAACTTTTGTTAACAAGTGGTATACGAAAACACATTAAAGACCTAACACAAAATTTTATTGGTGTGATTCTATTACTATTAAACAAAATGTAGATACCATTTAACATCTCAACTTATAAAACAAAAAAACCTACAGTGTGATGGCTGACGATAGATCATAGATTAATGTACGACACACTTATGTTTTAAATACCGAGATTGTTATTTTTAGGATTCTTACACATTAATAAAAATTAAGAAATAAATAACAATGGAATGGTAATATCATTTTTATTTAGCTAGTTACAAAATTTTCTTGGTTTAACTTTTTTTTTTAGAAACATTACATGATAACACTAAAAAAGTGAGATATAAACTCTTCCAGGCACGGAGTTCGAGACTACTTCCTATTTGGAGGTTTGCTTTTACCCGCTGGACAACACGTCACTGTCAATTACCTCTTTAGGTAGTTTCCATCGGTCTCTCCCCCCCCCCCCCAAGTTTGGAATACCCTAATATCTTACCACAAGTAGCGTCCTCCACAAGTTGTAACCGAGATCTGCAAACTCTCAAAGTTTCAAATCTGAGATCTTGGTCCGCTTTCAACCGTAATCTACACCAACAACGCACTCTCTCTCGATCCAGCTTCACCAAGCTCCCTCTTTTAACCGGTACCGGTCCCTCGTCAAGCTGTCACCCGGTTTTTCTTCCACTCATCAAAACCAGATCCACCTCTGTTCCCTCTTAGTTTTTCTGCTCGGAGTCGAATAGCGGTCCCAACTCCTCCAGTGGCAAAACTAGGGTTTTACTAACTTAAAAAATGGCAAGACGCTTCTCTACAAAGGAAAAAAGAAAAGGTATCAGTATCTCTATGCAAGACCCTACGGTGAAAAGAATCAAAGCTCCATACCTTGACAACTCAGAGCTCATCAAGGAGAATGCCGTAACACTTGTAGGGAGGCTTACTAACCCTGAGGAACATCGTATGGTGAACCTACTACCGCTTCTGCCACGAAAATGGAACCTTCAGGGTAGAGCAGTAGGCGCAGATCTTGGTCATCGTTCAGAGATGGGAACCTCGCTTTGAGAGGGAGGAGGACCTCCAGAGAGTTTTGGAAAATAGGCCATACCATTTCGGCTACTGGATGGTCATCGTTCAGAGATGGGAACCAGTAATCTCTCCAACATTCCCATCGCTCATCCCTTTCTGGATCAGGATCAAAGGTCTCCCACTCCATTACTGGCATGACACCATGGTGTGCAACATCGGCAAAGATCTAGGGCAGCTAGTGACCCACGAGCTCACGAAGACAACAGCACGAGTCAAGGTGCTTATTGATGGACTGAAGCCGCTTGTGAAGAAAGCAGTCATTGAGTATGACTCAGGAGAAGAAAGCAACATTTCTCTGGAGTACGAGAGGCTAGAAAACCACTGTGCCAACTGCGGCTCACTCTCTCATCTCAGTGTAATTTGCCCAACAAAACCCTGATAGGGAAGCTGCTCGTGTGGAGCCCAGAAGACGCTCTTTGGAACGACAGAACACTCCTGTTAGGAGCCATAGAGAGGTACCTGCAAAAGGTCAGAATATCAGCTACAATCAGCGTCTTGATAGGCATGGCAATCCCTTTGGGGAAAGAGTGGCAACTAGACAAACTCGCAATCCACCACCTGGAGACTCGACTCTTCTCACGCAAGCAAACTCAAGACAACTAGACCAAGATAGGGAGAGAGAACGACACATCAGAGAGACCACCTCCCCGCAATATGTGCATAAAAGAGAACATGTCTATCCACGACAGAATCAGACGAGCCTCTCCTACTCTCGTAACCATATCAAGGAGTGGCGTGAAAAGCCTCCTACAACTAAGACAACATCTCCACCTAGAGAAGGAAACCCACAAGCACAGAACCAAGGACTCATCCTAAATACTCCACTACAACCCATTCCTACGATGGAAGAAGTAATGGAGGACTTACATGCAGTAACGAGGCAATATCTGAGCTGTGAGGACCCGACAGAGAGCGCAGCTAGAAAACAAAGAGTGCTCCAAGGAGATGCAGAGGGCCAGATGGAAAAAACAGCCGAAGGTATCATTGCTGCTGCTATACAACAAAATGAAGAGGCTAGAGTGATCTTGGGATTTACAGAATCTCACACTAATACCCAAGAGCCACTAGCGCAACCACTCCTGATTACCCTCCCACCTACAGAAGGTGATGAAGAGCTTCCAGAACCTGCAACTGATCAAAACGCTCCCCTTAGACTATCTGGAAGAAAAAGAGGAAGACCAGCCAAACTAAAATCCTATATCACAAGCCCAAAGTCTCTTAGCGGGGTGTGCTCAAGAAAAAGGAACCTAGCTAAAACACAATCCTCACCAGGTAGGAGACAGAGGGCTAGTCCTTCTCAGTCTGCGATGGGGAACACAACAGCACAACCATCATCTTCCAGGGCCCCTCCCAAGTCTGTGATAATCCCAGCGATAACAAAGAAGCAGCCGGATTTTCACGACGCTCCACTCCCGGGTCCTTAGATGTGGCAAGCTGGAACTACTGTGGGCTTGGGAACCCCATAACAGTCCAGCGCCTCAGGGAGATCCATAGAGTGAACTCCCCGGACATAGTGTTCCTAATGGAAACAAAGAACGATGAGAGTATGGTTTTGAAGGAATTGGAGTTTCTTAATATGACAAAGTTCTGCATAGTCCCCCCGCACTCACCTGGTGGAGGTGGTCTCTTCTTGGGGTGGAAAGATGAGGTTGATGTTGTTATTCTCTCCAAAAATGACAACTGCATTGATACGAAGGTCACACACAAAGGCGTCTCCTTCCACGCCTCCTTCATCTACGGAGAACCTGACCAATCAAAAAGACATGCAGTGTGGAACACTATAACAGAGCTACCGAACTGAGCCGAAGAACCTTGGTTCCTCACTGGAGATTTTAACGAAATCGTGGATAATAGGGAGAAGGAAGGGGGACCTGTTCGAGCAGAGGGATCTTTCTGCGCCTTTCGCACCTTCCTCTCAAGGAACGACCTCTTTGACATCAAGCATTCGGGCAATTTTCTCTTGGAGAGGTAAGAGGCACACCCACCTGGTCCACTGCAGGCTTGATCGATCCCTATGTAACAGTGAATGGATGGATCTCTTCCCTTCCTGTCGTAGCCAGTACCTAAACTTCGAGGGCTCGGACCATAGGCCCCTCCTTACTTTCCTGGACCCAACAAGAAAGAAAGGGTCAAAAATATTCAGGTACGACAGGCGTCTAAAGGATAATCCAGAGATAACGCAACTTATCTCAGAGATATGGAACCAGTTCGTCAACGACCCAGTGGAGGACAGACTGAACAGATGCAGAAAGGCTATTTCTCGATGGTGCCGAGCAACGTATGAAAACAGCATGAAAGCCATCAATAGCCTCAAAAAGCAGCTGGAGACATCTATGGCAGCAACGCAGAGTGATGACTCCCTCATTCTGGAACTAAACAGGAAACTGCTGGTAGCATACAAGGCTGAGGAAGAGTTTTGGAAACAAAGATCACGCCAGCTATGGTTGAAACTCGGAGATGCTAACACCAGCTACTTTCACGCTGTGACTAAAGGCAGAAGAGCAAAGAACAAGCTCACTGTACTAGAAGATGAAACTGGTCAGGCGCATGTGGAGGAAGGAAAAATTGCAGACGTGATATGCAAGTACTATGAGAAACTTTTTACCTCGGTCCCCTCTGATGGCAGCAGCATAGTCGACAAAGCCCTCTCCCAGTGCGTCACACAGCAGATGAATGACCTCCTCATCCAAGCCCCCACACCTCTGGAGATCAAAGAAGCTCTCTTCGCGATTCATCCTGACAAGGCTCCCGGGCCTGATGGCTTCTCAGCCAGTTTTTTCCAGTCAAATTGGGAGGTAGTAGGTCCAGCCATTGTGCAAGAAATACAAATGTTCTTCTCCTCTGGGTTCCTGCCACAGTCAATGAACGTCACACATGTTAGGCTTATCCCAAAGGACATAGGCGCAAAAGGAGTCACTGACTACAGACCTATAGCGTTATGCAACGTGTTTTACAAAATCATCTCCAAACTCCTATCTCTCCGACTGAAACCGGTCCTAGGTTCTATCATATCGGAGAACCAATCTGCCTTTATTCCTGGCAGAGCAATCTCTGATAATGTCCTAATTACTCACGAGGTTCCACACTATCTAAAGGTGTCAGCAGCTAAGAAGAAGTGTGCAATGGCTGTTAAATCAGACATGAGTAAGGCATACGACCGTGTGGAATGGGATTTTATTATCCTAGTGCTACGGAAGTTAGGCTTTCATGAGGTGTGGATCAACCTAGTGATGCAGTGCATTACGACAGTATCCTACTCCTATCTTATAAACGACTCAGTCTACGGGAAGATAACTCCTTACCGAGGAATACGTCAGGGTGATCCGGTCTCTCCATACATCTTCATACTCTGTGGAGAGGTTTTATCAGGATTGTGCAAGCAGGCGCACAGAGACCGATCCCTGATGGGACTCCGGGTTGCAAAAGGAAGCCCACGCATAAATCATCTGCTATTTGCAGATGATACAATGTTTTTCTGCTACTCCACACCAGAGAACTGCTCCACGCTCAAGAGAAACTTACAGGAATATGAGAGGGCCTCTGGACAACAAATAAATACAGCAAAATCATCAATAACTTTCTCAAGCAAAACCCCCCGGAGGTGAAACGTAGAGCAAAACAGATCCTAGGAATTCAAAAAGAGGGGGGGAGTGGGGAAGTACTTGGGCCTACCTGAGCATTTTGGCAGAAGAAAGAGGGATTTATTCACCTCTATTGTGGATCGGATAAGACAAACTGCTCAAAGCTTGTCGGCTAGGCACCTCTCTCGAGCAGGAAGGATGATAATGATAAAGGCTGTATTGACTGCAATCCCCTCCTACGCCACATCATGTTTCCTGCTACCTGTCAGTTTATGTAAAAGGATTCAGTCAGTACTCACTCGATTTTGGTGGGATGGCAACAGTGAAACGCGTAAGCTATGTTGGATCGCATGGGATAAACTCACAAAAAGCAAGAAGGAAGGGGGTTTAGGCTTCAGAGATATCCAAACCTTTAATCATGCTATGCTGGCGAAGATATCTTGGAGAATTCTGACTCAGCCTGATTGTCTCTTAGCAAGAGTCTTGAAAGGAAAATACTGTCACAAACAGAATTTCCTGGACGTCACTGCTCCGGCATCTTGCTCACACGGGTGGAGAGGAATCCTCTGCGGTAGGGACCTCTTAAAGACCCAACTGGGGAAAGCGATAGGCAATGGCCTAAACACCAGAGTCTGGAAAGACTCATGGATCTCCCTCTCCGAGTATGTTAAACCTTTCGGACCTATAACAGAAGATATGAGTGATCTCACAGTTTCAGAACTTCTTACAACAGAGATGAAATGGAATGAAAAGCGGATCAAGGAAGTGCTACCTGACTTTGCATCTAATATTCTTCTGTTACAGCCAAGTCAAACGGGCGCTGAAGATCAGTACATTTGGCAACCAACCTCTACGGGAGTATACTCAGCTAAGTCAGGTTATCATGCTTTGAAAGCTATGGAAGCGACAGGTCCCCGAGACTTTGCAGTGCCAGCCTCTGAGTTTGACTGGATCAAGGACATTTGGGCAGGCAATATGTCTCCAAAGCTCAGAGTCTTCACCTGGTCAATCATCCAAAACGCACTTCCATTAGGAGTCAATCTAAAGAGAAGGGGACTAATGGCAGCAGCAAACTGTATTAGATGTGGAGAAGAAGAGACTACAACTCACATCTTCTTTCACTGTCCTTACGCTCAAAATGTCTGGCAGGAAATCCCAACAGCCACCGCAGTTCACATAGCTGCTTCGTCTGACTTCAAAACGGTGATGCTCCAATCAAGAAACCTCACTTGCCTACCTCCATCAGGTGTACCGGGAAACATCTTGATGTGGGTCTGTTGGGCACTGTGGAACGCAAGGAATCAACTCGTGTTTGAGAACAGGATCCTCTCTAGTAGCGAGACGGCATTAAAAGCAATACTATCAGCAAATGAATAGATCGCAGCACATGATCAACTAAAGCCTCAGCAGGATCACGTACGTACGCCAGCGAGAGGAGGAAGGTGCGACCATCGACTCTCAACGAACCCCCGCATGCGCTGCCAAACGGACGCTGCTTGGGACAAGACCACGAAAACAGCAGGCCTAGCTTAGATCATCGACGCTACCGAGGACCTACCGGTTCACAGGGGATCTCTTCTTCAACAATTAGTGAGTTCGCCTCTGATGGGAGAAGCCCTAGCGGTGAAATCAGCTCTTCTATCGGCATCTTCATCAGGGATAACAACCCTCGAGATTTGCTCCGACAACCAAACTCTGATTAGAGTATTGAACAACAAACTCTTCGACAAAGAGATCTACGGGATTGCTCACGATATCTCCAACCTCTCTTCTGCTCTGTTTGTTGACGTTTCCTTTTCATTTCTGCCACGGGCTGAGAATCTTAGGGCTGATGCTTTGGCTAAAGCCTGTCTCAGAACCCATCTAGTTGTAATGGGCTCTAAGTAGACCCTCCCCTCTTGAGACTTTTTATTTTAATGAAGTATTTGCTGTTCAAAAACACTAAAAAAGTTTGTTGCCACAAATTGAGACTATAAGAATCAAAATGACCAAAGTATTTCATTAAAAAAGTAAATATAGAATTTTACCCATTGAATTAACTAACATAAATCTTAGGATTTAAGGGGTGAAGAATTGAGATTGAGGTTTAAAATTTTATAAAATGAATAATAAATTTTAAATTTTAAATTTTAAAAATAAAAATTTTAAAAATCGTTTCAAAAAGTATTTTCGAATTCAAAAAGAAAATTTCAAAAAAGTTCCAAAAAAAGAATCATAAAAAGTTTGAATTTAAAAACATATAATCTGAAACTATAAAACATATTTATTTGTATTTATATATCTAATATATAAGGGGTTTTTCCTATTAAATGAAACATTTTGGTCATCTTTTTCTTAGGATCTTTTTTGTTACATAAACTTGAAAAATTCTATTTTGGAAAATTGCCCGTAAAAGTTCAACACTTTTGTATTTTCTGAAATTTCTTTTCATTGGTTTATAGATCTTACTTAATTTTTATTACGTAAAAATGATATAAACATCAGTTATCATAACAAATTAACTTTGTTTACCTACTGGTATCAAAAATGAATAATTATATTGTCCCCATATTTTAGTCGTAGTTTATAACATTTTATAAAAACAACTAATTTTATCAAAACCGAACAGAGCAGATAAAATATTTATAATTCAAATTTACCAGATGAACTAACCAACAAAGTTATAAAAGCCACACGTGTGGCGCATACCCTGCGCAGATAAGGTCTCCTTCCTTCGTCTTCCTTCTCTCAAATTCCGAAAAAACAAATCCTAAAAGCTCAGAAAAAAAACTTCCAAAAATGCCGGGGAATTTAGAACCGTTGGATCTCGGAATCCAAATACCTTACCATTTCAGATGCCCAATTTCATTGGAGCTTATGTCCGATCCAGTAACCGTCTCAACCGGTCAGACTTACGACCGCACAAGCATCGAGTCATGGATCGCCACCGGAAACACCAGTTGTCCCGTCACGCGCCTCCCTCTCTCCGACTTCACTCTCATCCCCAACCACACTCTCCGCCGCCTTATCCAAGAATGGTGCGTCGCCAACCGCTCCAACGGCGTCGAACGGATTCCCACGCCGAAGCAGCCGGCGGATCCGATATCCGTCCGGTCTCTCCTCAGCCAAGCTTCCGCAATTTCGGGAGCTCACGTCTCCCCCCGCTCACGCGCCGCCGCGATTCGCCGTCTGAGGGGACTGGCTAGGGACAGCGAGAAGAATCGCGTTTTGATCGCCGGTCATAACGCGCGGGAGATTCTCGTGAGGATTCTGTTCGCTGACGTGGACGCTGGAGTCGAAACGTCGTCGTTTTCGGAGGTAGTTTCCGAGTCGCTCGCTCTTTTGGTTATGTTTCATATGACGGAGGGAGAGTGCGAGTCTATCTCCTCGGATCCGGGTCGGGTCGGGTTTATGACCCGGTTACTGTTCGATTCCTCGATTGAGAACCGGGTCAACGCCGCGGCGTTGGTAGAGATGGTGTTGACCGGATCCAAATCTACGGATCTGAAAGTGATAATCTCCGGGTCGGGTTCGGTATTCGAAGGCGTGATGGATCTTTTAAGAAGTTCGGTTTCATCTCGGAGAGCTTTAAAGATTGGAATCAAAGCGCTCTTCGCTCTCTGCCTTGTGAAACAAACGCGCCACCTTGCGATCTCCGCCGGGGCTCCGGGGACTCTAATCGACCGTTTGGCGGCGGACTTCGATAGGTGCGACACGGAGAGGGGTTTAGCGACGGTGGAGCTTCTCTGCCGGATCCCGGAAGGATGCGCGGCGTTCAGAGAGCATGCTCTGACGGTGCCGCTTCTTGTGAAGACGATCTTGAGAGTGTCGGATAGAGCGACGGAGTATGCAGCGGGAGCGTTGCTGGCGTTATGCACGGCGGAGGAGAAGTGTAGAGACGAGGCTGCGGCGGCGGGATTGGTGATGCAGTTGCTGCTTTTGGTGCAGAGTGATTGTACGGAGAGAGCGAAGAGGAAAGCTCAGATGCTTTTGAAACTTCTCAGAGATTCTTGGCCGGACGAAACTGTTGTGAACTCCGACGAGTTCGGTCGTAGCGAAGTGGGGCCGTTTTGATTTTTTTTTTTTTAGTTTTCTTTCAAACAGAGTAATTTATTATTTTTGTTAGAGATTTAAAGTAGTCTTGATCATGTAATTAATTTTTAAAACAATTTTTTGTTTAACAAAAGTTCTTTTTCTTCTTAATTATCTGTCTTTGCAAGTTTTTTAAGTTGGAAAGGTTGTTGAAAAGCAAATGAAAGCTCTAGGACGACCAAAACGAAGTGGAAGTTATAAGTAATCTTTTTATATCCTAATCTTTTCTATGCGCGGGATTATCTATTTTAAAATATTTAATATTATAACAATTTGTATTTAAATTTTATAAAATGTGTTTTGTAATATTATTTAATAGTTATTTGCAAAAACATTATTTAACAGTTGTTTTATATGTTTTGATGATCAATATCTAAAAAATGTTAATTTTGTGAAAATAATAATCATTTTTTGCAAAATTTAAATCGAACCCAAAGTTCATATACGTAAACGTTTAATATAAAAAAAGAATTCAATCTATTGGGTTCAAATCATTAATCTGTGATAGATTTAATGAATCTAAAATATATATTTTTATTGACTTGGTTTAAGTATTTCCAGATCTATTATATGAAATATATAAAATCAATTTGCCATAATTTTAAAAAATTGTAATGTGCACAATCAGGTTACATCAGAATATAGTTTGTTACCTAAAATTATTTTAAGAATTAAAAAATTGATTAAATAATAAAAATATCACATAACTTTAGGTATGTTTCTATTATGGGCGGTTTTTTTTTTCATAAGAAAAAACTTACTTTGATAAATGGCATGCCATTATAAATAACTTGGAAAATCAAGGACAAAATATTTTTTTTGAATCACGTTTTCAAAGCACGAGATTTTTCCTTTTGTATTTTTTTTAACTTTTCAACACATGTCATTATTTGTAAATCATTTTTACTATTTTACATTAACATGAATAAATTATGACGGGTTTAGTGTATATTGAAAGTATATTTTATTTGTATTAGGTTTAACTATTGTGACATATAAACGTAAG
>NW_026618946.1:0-10318 GCF_000801105.2 Raphanus sativus
TGAAAGAATGATAAGAGAGAATGAAAGACATAATTCTTGATATCATTTGGTATGGTTCAAGTGTTACATAAATAGAGAAATCAGGCTGAATAGAATAATACTTGTCTAGGAAATATCTAGGAAAGTAATAAACAAAGGAGAGTGAGTCCAAGGCTGTGTGCGCAGGTCTGAGCCGAGATAGTGACAGGACCCAACGGTTCCATTTGACTTGGAGCTTAACCAGACATGTGATCTTGTTCTCCCAACGTCTCTCTTGCTTCTTCTCGTCAAGGTAAGTGTCAAGGTAAGTTAATACTTCCTTTGGTTCACTTCCTTGCCTTGTACTCCACACATAGCCTTAGATGTGTACGGACATACTTGCTTCTCAAGTAAGCTCCTCCTTTGCTTGTTTCTCATGCGCCTGATTCCTTCTTATGTAATCACACTAGCTGCATCTTATTTGCTTCATCTCAACACTCCCCCTCAAGCTTGACCATATGGAACAAGTCAAGCTTGGAAGATCATGAAGCATTCCCTCATTAAAACCTTGATGTGCAAAACCCAGTGGGACAAAAACACACCAAGGAAAGAGTAGAACACTTCATGATGAGGGGATCACTGAGATGAAAGATCCACAAGTCCAAGCTTTGAATGAATGAACTCGCAGACTTTAGAACTTGCAGCCTTGGTGAAGATATCTGCCAACTGATCCTCACTTCTGGTGTAGCATGGGAGTATAACCTTCTGTTCAACTGCTTGCCTCACTTTGTGACAATCAACCTCAATGTGCTTGGTTCTCTCGTGGAAGACAGAGTTGCTGGCAATGTGTATAGCTGCCTGGTTGTCACAATGCATGGTGATAGGTGTTGTGAACTCAATTCCCAAATCCTTAAGCAACCCCTTGATCCAGATCAACTCACTTGTCAGCTTCCTCATTGCCCTATACTCAGCTTCAGCACTTGAACAAGACACAACCTTTTGTTTCTTGCTCTTCCAAGTCACCAAGTTGCCTCCAATGAAAGTGCAATAGCCAGTAGTTGATCTCCTATCAACTCTATCTCCTGCCCAATCAGCATCACAGTATCCAACTATCTCAGTGCTCTTATTGCACCCCATCCAGATTCCTTGTCCTGGTGCTTCTCTTAGATACCTTAGAATCCTCTCAACCATGCCCCAATGATGAACTTTTGGTGCTTGCATCTGCTGGCTCACTTGGTTCACGGCAAAGCATATATCTGGCCTTGTGATGGTTAGATAGATGAGTTTTCCCACCATTCTTCTGTACCTCTTGACATCTTCAAATGGTTTATCCTCAAACTCCCCCTTGCGCAATACTTTGTACCCATCTTCCAATGGAGTCTTTGCTTTCTTTGCACCTAGATCACCTGCCTCACTCAACATATCAAGTGTGTACTTTCTCTGGTTTAAGAATAGCCCCTCTTTAGATCGGCATATCTCAATCCCTAGAAAGTACTTTAGTTCTCCCAAGTCTTTGATATCAAATGAGGATTTAAGAAAAGCCTTAGTTAAGATGATACCTTCTTTATCACTGCCTGTAATGATAATGTCATCCACATATATCAGGATGACTATGATACCTTGTTCCGTGGTCAGTGTAAACAAAGTGTGATCAGCTTCAGACTTGTTGAACCCTCTTCCATTTAGTGTTGTGCTGAGCTTGTGGTACCAGGCTCTTGGGGATTGCTTTAACCCATAGATTGCTTTCCTTAGCCTGAGAACATTTCCTGGTTGTACAAGATCTTCCATACCAGGAGGTGGCCTCATATAGACTTCATCTTCTAGTTCACCTTGTAGGAAAGCATTCTTGACATCCATCTGCCATAGATCCCACTCTAGGTTCACTGCCAGTGAGAGAACCACTCTGATCGTGTGTAGCTTTGCCACTGGTGCAAAGGTATCCAAGTAATCTTCTCCATAGACTTGAGTGTAGCCTCTTGCTACAAGTCTTGTCTTCCTCCTTTCTGGCTTTCCATTTGCTTGATACTTGATGGTAAAGAGAAGTCTGCTTGTTACTGCCTTCTTGCCTTTTGGGAGTTTGGTCTCATACCATGTGCCATTTTTGATCATAGCCCCAACCTCATCTCCAACTGACTCACGCCACTCATCCAATGCCATAGCTTCTTCATAAGACCTTGGGATGTATTCTTCATCTAAGCTGATCATGAAAGCTTGATGTTCCACTGGATACTGAGCTAGAGAACACACTGCTTGAGTTGGATGAGCTACTGCTTGATTGTTGAAGTACACTCTTGTATTTGTCCAGTTTGAGGCTGGTCTTCTCTCCCTTGTGCTTCTCCTAAGCATTGGTTGAGCTACCTGTTCCTCTTCCACATTCTGGTTCTCTACTATGTGTTCCCCAACTTGTTGCTCCTCAGCTGGTGTATTTGCATTTCCATCCTGATCATGAACCTGATCACTGTGTGGTGATGCTTCTTGATTCCCCCCTTCAGGATTAGGATGGGAATCCTCACTTGCCGGAGTAACCTCTTCACTCACAGCTGCTGGAGGTTGATTTCCTGCTCCAGCACTCCCATTGTCAGAACCACCAGCTCCATCACTTTGATTTTGACTCGGCTGAGGCATATGGATGCCAAGAGACTCCATAATTCTTCTCAAATTGTTTGCCCTATCAGTGGATGATTGAGAGAGGTCCTTGAGCTCATCCCAACTCTTCTCCTCATAAAACCCCCTTGATTCCACAAACTTGACATCTCTTGACACATGAACCCTCCTCATGTTGGGATCATAGCATTTGTAGCCTTTCTGAGTGGTAGAGTAGCCAATGAATACAGCCTTAGTGCTTCTGGCCTCTAGTTTGTTCCGCTGCATACCTGGCTGTAACACATAACACAAGCACCCAAATACACGCAAGTGATCAAGGGAGGGTTTCTTGTTGTTCAATACCTCATATGGAGTGAGGTCATCTAGTACTCTTGTTGGGGTTCTATTGATAAGGTAACATGCTGTCATGACTGCATCACTCCAGAAACGTTTGGGCACGTTGGTATAGAACATCATACACCTTGCCACTTCCATCAAATGTCTATTCTTCCTCTCAGCTACACCATTTTGTTGTGGTGTATAAGGGCAACTTGTTTGATGGATGATGCCGTGTTTGGCAAGGTGATTTTTGAATGCATGACTTGTGTATTCTCCTCCATTATCTGACCTGAATACTTTGATCTTAACATTGAATTGGTTAGTTATATAGTTTTGAAAATTTATGAAAGCATCTAGCACCCTATCTTTGGTCTGAATCATGGTAAGCCAAGTGTATTTCGATTTTTGATCAATAAAGGTGACAAAATACTTATGATTCTCCCTAGATATGCATGGTGCAGTCCACACATCAGAATGAATAAGATCAAAGCAGTGTTCATAAATCGTGGAAGACTTAGGAAACACAGTCTTGCAATGTTTGCCAAGAATACAAGCTTCACAGCCATCATTTTTAAAAGAAACATTAGGCAATAAAAGGTTCAGAGCCCTAGAGTGTGGATGACCTAGTCTAGCATGCCATAATACATTATTGTTAACAGGAATTGAAATGAAAGCAGTAGATAAATCAGCTGCTGGCTTGATGTCTTCAAGAAGGTACAAGTCTCCCTTGCTCACACCATTGCCAAGCAACCTACTAGTCTCAATATCCTGAAACATAACCTCATTAGGACTAAATATCACTTTGCAATTTAAATCATTAGTGACCTTTTTCACAGATAACAGATTAGATGCAAAGGATGGCATATAAAAGGCACTAGTATCTTTTTCAAACAGTTTAAGAGTTCCAACACCTCTAATTGGTATCTTATCCCCATTTGCAATCATCACATTTCCTAGAGCAGGTTTAACATTACTAATCAACCTAGAATCACTAATCATGTGATGAGAAGCTCCTGAATCAATTACAAGAGGCTTAACACAACTAGTTTCATGAGTTGAAGTAATGCAAGCAATAGGCGATTGTAAGGATGCATTAAGAGAGATACCAAGTGTGTTACCAGAGTTGTCCTTGAGGACTTTGATGAGAGCCTGAAGGTCTGACCTCCTAATAGTCTCATCCTGAGCAGTTCCCATGGCTGAACTCCCACTGAATGTTAAGGCCTTTCCATCACCAGGAACCATTGCTTGCTTTGGTGTAGATGAACCTCCCATCTCACCAGAGAAATGGGCTCTAGCATCAGCATATGGAGTCCTGAACTTCTGAGGCTTGAGATGTGGGTGGAGAATCCAGCATTTGTCCTTGCCGTGACCCTTCTTCTTGCAGTGATCACACACCCACACTTTCTTCTCTTCTGGTTTGTAAGAGCCCTTGTTTGCCACGCCCATCTCTTCTTCTTCTTTGGCTTGGTTTGCAATGATAAGAGCTCCTTTTCCTCCAAAGAGCCCCACAGAGCCCTTCTCCTTTTGAATCTGAGCACAAACATCATCAAGAGATGGGAGACTCACTCCCCTTAGGATGTGTTTGATTAGGTCATTATACCCGGGGTTGAGAGTGAACAGCAAAGCAAAGACTTTGTCTTGTTCCCTTCTCTCATTCAACACATCAGGGTCCAAGGTTGCTGGTCTCAACATTTCCAGCTCTGCCCAAAGGGATCTGAACTTCCCAAAATGTTTATCAAACTCAGTATCCTCCTGACACAAGTTATTGATAGCCCTCTTGACTTCATACACACGGTTGATGTTGGAGACATTACCAAACACCTTCTTGAGTGTGTCCCACAAGTCTTTGGAAGTCTCACAGTAGTCATAGGCTTCCAAGATTGTTGGTTCCAGGCTGTGTTGAAGGATGGACAGAACCAGGAGATCCTCTTGAACTCTCTTCTTGTTCCCAGCATCCGCATCAGCTTCCACCACCTCCTTACCATCCTCTCCTAGGATAGTCTTCTTCTTGGTGTCTAAGCCTTCTTCAACAACTCCCCAGAGACCTCTGCCTCCTAGAGCTGTCTTGGTTAGCCGCGCCCAGTGTAAGTAGTTACCTCCTTTGAGAGTAACTGGAATAGTCACCATTCTTGAGTTTTCATGAGAGGAACCAGAGTTGGGATCCATAAGAACAGCTCAAGAATAGTTGGACAAGGTGTTTTTGAAAAGAAAGAAACAGAACTCTCAAGAACAGTTTGAACAAACTTTGCTATTTTTGGTAAAATCTGGAGATGAACTTGAAGAACACCTCAAGAACACCAAGAACTTTGCCAAAAATAGAACTAGAACAAGAACAAGATGTCTCACGGATGAAAAGAAATGGAGAAAAACAGAGAATGTGTTTGCGGAAGTATTAGGTCTCAAGAGCTTAGTGCTCTGATACCATGAAAGAATGATAAGATTAGAAGTATGGAGAGATGAGTGAGAGAGAGTAGCGAGATTGAGAGACAAAGAGAATGAAAGACATAATTCTTGATATAAATTTGGTATGGTTCAAGTGTTACATAAATAGAGAAATCAGGCTGAATAGAATAATACTTGTCTAGGAAATATCTAGGAAAGTAATAAACAAAGGAGAGTGAGTCCAAGGCTGTGTGCGCAGGTCTGAGCCGAGATAGTGACAGGACCCAACGGTTCCATTTGACTTGGAGCTTAACCAGACATGTGATCTTGTTCTCCCAACGTCTCTCTTGCTTCTTCTCGTCAAGGTAAGTGTCAAGGTAAGTTAATACTTCCCTTTGGTTCACTTCCTTGCCTTGTACTCCACACATAGCCTTAGATGTGTACGGACATACTTGCTTCTCAAGTAAGCTCCTCCTTTGCTTGTTTCTCATGCGCCTGATTCCTTCTTATGTAATCACACTAGCTGCATCTTATTTGCTTCATCTCAACACTCCCCCTCAAGCTTGACCATATGGAACAAGTCAAGCTTGGAAGATCATGAAGCATTCCCTCATTAAAACCTTGATGTGCAAAACCCAGTGGGACAAAAACACACCAAGGAAAGAGTAGAACACTTCATGATGAGGGGATCACTGAGATGAAAGATCCACAAGTCCAAGCTTTGAATGAATGAACTCGCAGACTTTAGAACTTGCAGCCTTGGTGAAGATATCTGCCAACTGATCCTCACTTCTGGTGTAGCATGGGAGTATGACCTTCTGTTCAACTGCTTGCCTCACTTTGTGACAATCAACCTCAATGTGCTTGGTTCTCTCGTGGAAGACAGAGTTGCTGGCAATGTGTATAGCTGCCTGGTTGTCACAATGCATGGTGATAGGTGTTGTGAACTCAATTCCCAAATCCTTAAGCAACCCTTGATCCAGATCAACTCACTTGTCAGCTTCCTCATTGCCCTATACTCAGCTTCAGCACTTGAACAAGACACAACCTTTTGTTTCTTGCTCTTCCAAGTCACCAAGTTGCCTCCAATGAAAGTGCAATAGCCAGTAGTTGATCTCCTATCAACTCTATCTCCTGCCCAATCAGCATCACAGTATCCAACTATCTCAGTGCTCTTATTGCACCCCATCCAGATTCCTTGTCCTGGTGCTTCTCTTAGATACCTTAGAATCCTCTCAACCATGCCCCAATGATGAACTTTTGGTGCTTGCATCTGCTGGCTCACTTGGTTCACGGCAAAGCATATATCTGGCCTTGTGATGGTTAGATAGATGAGTTTTCCCACCATTCTTCTGTACCTCTTGACATCTTCAAATGGTTTATCCTCAAACTCCCCCTTTCGCAATACTTTGTACCCATCTTCCAATGGAGTCTTTGCTTTCTTTGCACCTAGATCACCTGCCTCACTCAACATATCAAGTGTGTACTTTCTCTGGTTTAAGAATAGCCCCTCTTTAGATCGGCATATCTCAATCCCTAGAAAGTACTTTAGTTCTCCCAAGTCTTTGATATCAAATGAGGATTTAAGAAAAGCCTTAGTTAAGATGATACCTTCTTTATCACTGCCTGTAATGATAATGTCATCCACATATATCAGGATGACTATGATACCTTGTTCCGTGGTCAGTGTAAACAAAGTGTGATCAGCTTCAGACTTGTTGAACCCTCTTCCATTTAGTGTTGTGCTGAGCTTGTGGTACCAGGCTCTTGGGATTGCTTTAACCCATAGATTGCTTTCCTTAGCCTGAGAACATTTCCTGGTTGTACAAGATCTTCCATACCAGGAGGTGGCCTCATATAGACTTCATCTTCTAGTTCACCTTGTAGGAAAGCATTCTTGACATCCATCTGCCATAGATCCCACTCTAGGTTCACTGCCAGTGAGAGAACCACTCTGATCGTGTGTAGCTTTGCCACTGGTGCAAAGGTATCCAAGTAATCTTCTCCATAAACTTGAGTGTAGCCTCTTGCTACAAGTCTTGTCTTCCTCCTTTCTGGCTTTCCATTTGCTTGATACTTGATGGTAAAGAGAAGTCTGCTTGTTACTGCCTTCTTGCCTTTTGGGAGTTTGGTCTCATACCATGTGCCATTTTTGATCATAGCCCCAACCTCATCTCCAACTGACTCACGCCACTCATCCAATGCCATAGCTTCTTCATAAGACCTTGGGATGTATTCTTCATCTAAGCTGATCATGAAAGCTTGATGTTCCACTGGATACTGAGCTAGAGAACACACTGCTTGAGTTGGATGAGCTACTGCTTGATTGTTGAAGTACACTCTTGTATTTGTCCAGTTTGAGGCTGGTCTTCTCTCCCTTGTGCTTCTCCTAAGCATTGGTTGAGCTACCTGTTCCTCTTCCACATTCTGGTTCTCTACTATGTGTTCCCCAACTTGTTGCTCCTCAGCTGGTGTATTTGCATTTCCATCCTGATCATGAACCTGATCACTGTGTGGTGATGCTTCTTGATTCCCCCCTTCAGGATTAGGATGGGAATCCTCACTTGCCGGAGTAACCTCTTCACTCACAGCTGCTGGAGGTTGATTTCCTGCTCCAGCACTCCCATTGTCAGAACCACCAGCTCCATCACTTTGATTTGACTCGGCTGAGGCATATGGATGCCAAGAGACTCCATAATTCTTCTCAAATTGTTTGCCCTATCAGTGGATGATTGAGAGAGGTCCTTGAGCTCATCCCAACTCTTCTCCTCATAAAACCCCTTGATTCCACAAACTTGACATCTCTTGACACATGAACCCTCCTCATGTTGGGATCATAGCATTTGTAGCCTTTCTGAGTGGTAGAGTAGCCAATGAATACAGCCTTAGTGCTTCTGGCCTCTAGTTTGTTCCGCTGCATACCTGGCTGTAACACATAACACAAGCACCCAAATACACGCAAGTGATCAAGGAGGGTTTCTTGTTGTTCAATACCTCATATGGAGTGAGGTCATCTAGTACTCTTGTTGGGGTTCTATTGATAAGGTAACATGCTGTCATGACTGCATCACTCCAGAAACGTTTGGGCACGTTGGTATAGAACATCATACACCTTGCCACTTCCATCAAATGTCTATTCTTCCTCTCAGCTACACCATTTTGTTGTGGTGTATAAGGGCAACTTGTTTGATGGATGATGCCGTGTTTGGCAAGGTGATTTTTGAATGCATGACTTGTGTATTCTCCTCCATTATCTGACCTGAATACTTTGATCTTAACATTGAATTGGTTAGTTATATAGTTTTGAAAATTTATGAAAGCATCTAGCACCCTATCTTTGGTCTGAATCATGGTAAGCCAAGTGTATTTCGATTTTTGATCAATAAAGGTGACAAAATACTTATGATTCTCCCTAGATATGCATGGTGCAGTCCACACATCAGAATGAATAAGATCAAAGCAGTGTTCATAAATCGTGGAAGACTTAGGAAACACAGTCTTGCAATGTTTGCCAAGAATACAAGCTTCACAGCCATCATTTTAAAGGAACATTAGGCAATAAAGGTTCAGAGCCCTAGAGTGTGGATGGACCTAGTCTAGCATGCCATAATACATTATTGTTAACAGGAATTGAAATGAAAGCAGTAGATAAATCAGCTGCTGGCTTGATGTCTTCAAGAAGGTACAAGTCTCCCTTGCTCACACCATTGCCAAGCAACCTACTAGTCTCAATATCCTGAAACATAACCTCATTAGGACTAAATATCACTTTGCAATTTAAATCATTAGTGACCTTTTTCACAGATAACAGATTAGATGCAAAGGATGGCATATAAAAGGCACTAGTATCTTTTTTCAAACAGTTTAAGAGTTCCAACACCTCTAATTGGTATCTTATCCCCATTTGCAATCATCACATTTCCTAGAGCAGGTTTAACATTACTAATCAACCTAGAATCACTAATCATGTGATGAGAAGCTCCTGAATCAATTACAAGAGGCTTAACACAACTAGTTTCATGAGTTGAAGTAATGCAAGCAATAGGTGATTGTAAGGATGCATTAAGAGAGATACCAAGTGTGTTACCAGAGTTGTCCTTGAGGACTTTGATGAGAGCCTGAAGGTCTGACCTCCTAATAGTCTCATCCTGAGCAGTTCCCATGGCTGAACTCCCACTGAATGTTAAGGCCTTTCCATCACCAGGAACCATTGCTTGCTTTGGTGTAGATGAACCTCCCATCTCACCAGAGAAATGGGCTCTAGCATCAGCATATGGAGTCCTGAACTTCTGAGGCTTGAGATGTGGGTGGAGAATCCAGCATTTGTCCTTGCCGTGACCCTTCTTCTTGCAGTGATCACACACCCACACTTTCTTCTCTTCTGGTTTGTAAGAGCCCTTGTTTGCCACGCCCATCTCTTCTTCTTCTTTGGCTTGGTTTGCAATCATAAGAGCTCCTTTTCCTCCAAAGAGCCCCACAGAGCCCTTCTCCTTTTGAATCTGAGCACAAACATCATCAAGAGATGGGAGACTCACTCCCCTTAGGATGTGTTTTGATTAGGTCATTATACCCGGGTTTGAGAGTGAACAGCAAAGCAAAGACTTTGTCTTGTTCCCTTCTCTCATTCAACACATCAGGGTCCAAGGTTGCTGGTCTCAACATTTCCAGCTCTGCCCAAAGGGATCTGAACTTCCAAAATGTTTATCAAACTCAGTATCCTCCTGACACAAGTTATTGATAGCCCTCTTGACTTCATACACACGGTTGATGTTGGAGACATTACCAAACACCTTCTTGAGTGTGTCCCACAAGTCTTTGGAAGTCTCACAGTAGTCATAGGCTTTCCAAGATTGTTGGTTCCAGGCTGTGTTTAGGATGGACAGACCAGGAGATTCATCTTGAAACTCTCTTCTTGTTCCAGCATCCGCATTCAGCTTCCACCACCGCTTACATCCTCTCCTAGGATGTCTTCTTCTGTGGTGTCCAAGCCTTCTTCAACAACTCCCAGAGACCTCTGCCTCCTAGAGCTGTCTTGGTTAGCCGCGCCCAGTGTAAG
>NW_026618947.1:0-10315 GCF_000801105.2 Raphanus sativus
GGATGGATTTGTTCCCTTTTCTTTTTCTGTATCTAATCAATTTTCCGTAGCTGTGCTTATGAGTTCTTCTTTCCCTGTGTGTTATATGTATAGATTGTCAATAGGATCCAAAAACTAAGGAAGAAGTCAGGTCTGGAACCAACAGACTTTGTGGAAGTGTACATTGAATCATTGGACAAGGGTGAATCTGCTTTGCAACAAGTTCTGAGCTCTCAGGTAATTGCTTTTGTTCGTTTTAAGTTTCCCAACTTGTCAAGTGCATTGCTATAAGAAAAAGAGAGAATATCTTATCGTTCATCTTTTATTGGGCAGGAACAATACATTAAGGATACAATTGGTTCATCTTTGCTTCCGTCTACATTGATGCCATCTCATGTAGTAAGTCATCATCATCATCAACAACACGCCTGCGCTAATAAGTCAGAAACCTAATGAATGATCTGTGTCTGTTATTTTTATGCCAGGTGATATTATCTGAAGAGAGTTTCCAAAACGTTTCGAAGATGTCGTTTAAGATTAGCTTGGCTCGTCCGGCTTTGAAGCTGCGTTGAGAAGCTGCCAGTGGTGAGTGTCGTCCTTGGAGACCATCTTCATTTGACAGTCGGGGACTACTTGTTGAGCACGATCAACTCATGAGGACCCAACCCCCTATTTATGTCTTTAGTAATTAATGATTTTCGACTGTTCAACAAACTAATTTGTGTTGGAAAGTATTCTCCGTATTTTTACCTTTTGCAAAAAAAAAAAGAGAAAAGATATTCTTGAAACTGTTGACATGATTTTCTTGGAGTTAGATGCCAAAGGAAGCAATACAAGTGAGATAATACAAGCACTTCTACGGTCAGAACGGTAAAGACATTGCCTGGAAGGATTCTTTTCATGACTATTGAACTCAAAACGAATCAGACAGAAAAAAATATTTTATTTATTAAAACTCAATTGATTTCAATAACTGACTCTGACATTTTCTTTATATAAAATACTAATTTAATATAAAAGCTTATTTAACTTTTAATGAATGTATTTTCTATTTATCAAATTCTTTTGTTGTATGTAAATCTGTAAACAATAGCTATACTTTATATTTTTCATAAATTATTATAGTGCTTTAGTCACTTATTTAATTTAGTAAATATTTTTTTTAAATAATAAATTGCTAAAAATAGGATTTATTGTTTTATATTGTTTAGACACAAAATTAATTATTTTATTGTTTAAAAACATAAATAATATAATATTGTTTCCCTAATTATTTAAAGTAGTTTTAAATATTTACTAAGCATTAATAATATTTTATATAATAAATATAACACATGACTAAATGTCAGTTAAATTCAACTTTCCTGTTTTTATAAGATACATTTGCCATAAATGGAAATTGGAAAACGCTTGGACCCCAAGCTATATATATATAAAGACGGACAAGTCGGCAAAGAAACCCTATTTTCTCTCCGTTCTCTCTCTCTCTCTCTGCTTTTGGCGAAGTCGTCGTCAAGTTTTCTTAATTTCTCTGCCGCCATGGAAGAGGTAGGAGAAGGGAAGGAGTTCTCGTTCCCTCGCGAGGAAGAGAAAGTCCTCTCCTTCTGGACTCAGATCGATGCGTTCAAGACGCAGCTGAAACGAACGGAGCATCTCCCGGAGTTCATCTTCTACGACGGTCCTCCTTTCGCCACCGGTCTTCCTCACCCCGGTCACATCCTCGCCAGTACCATCAAGGACATCGTAACTCGCTACCAGACCATGACGGGCCACCACGTGACGCGTCGCTTCGGTTGGGACTGTCACGGCATCCCCATCGAGACCGTGATCGATAAGAAGCTCGGTATTGAGAGGAGAGCCCAAGTGCTTGAGATGGGGATTGATAAGTACAACGAAGAGTGTAGGAGTGTTGTGTCTACGTTTGTGGAGGAGTGGGAGAAGGTTATCACTAGGAGCGGGCGTTGGATTGATTTCAAGAACGACTATAAGACGATGGATATGAGTTTTATGGAGAGTGTTTGGTGGGTGTTCGCTCAGCTTTTTGATAAGAAGCTTATCTACAAAAGCTTCAAGGTTATGCCTTATAGTACTGGTCTTAAGACGCAGTTGTCGAATTCGGAGCTGAAGGAAAGCAAAAAGCTCGTTTCGGATCCTGATGCTATGGTGACGTTTCCAGTTATTGGCGATCAAGATAACGCTGCTTTTGTGGCATGGACCACTACTCCGTGGAATCTTCCTTGCAATCTCGCTTTGTGTGTCAATCCCAAGTTTGTTTATGTCAAGGTTCGTAACAAGCACAATGGGAGAGTCTACGTTGTTGCTGAATCTCTCCTCTCGTCTCTTCCCAGCTTTGCTGATACCAAGAAAGGCAAAGGTGGTGGTGGTGATGATTCTTATCAAGTGTTGGAGACGTTTGAAGGAGCTTCCCTGGTTGGGAAGAAGTACGAACCTTTGTTTGAGTACTTTAGTGAGTTCTCAAGCGTGGCCTTTCGAGTTGTGGCGGATGATTATGTCACTGATAAAAGTGGTACTGGCATCGTCCACTTGGCTCCCGCCTTTGGTGAAGACGATTACCGTGTTTGTCTTGAGAACAACATCGTTGAAGAGGTAACCTCTTTTGACATACACTCTCCTTATCAATATGCTTGTCTCTACTCTTCTGAACTCTCTTTTTGATGTCTCATAATTATGGTAAATGTTCTATTTCAGGGTGAGGATCTAGTCGTGGCTGTTGATGAAGATGGCTTGTTTACTGAGAGAATTACCCATTTCTTTGGCCGCTATGTCAAAGATGCAGACAAAGATATTATTGAAGCCGTGAAGGTAGAGTATTAATCAATGTGCATTTTTGGACCATCCATCGGATTATTATTTTTACGCCGCTTCTTAATTATTGCTAAGTAATTTTTCATTGTTATCTCAGGCCAAAGGCAGACTTGTTAAAACTGGGAGAGTTACTCACGAATATCCATTTTGCCCTCGATCACACACTCCTATCATATATAGGGCCCTTCCCTCTTGGTATTATGCTTCTTGCTTGTTTCGTATGAAATTAAGCTAAGGTCTTGGTTGTTGCATATTGAGTTTGCATAAGAGATGATCTTAATTTTTTGACCTGTCAGGTTTATGAGGGTGGATGAGCAGTTGAAGGAACAGATGTTAGAGAATACAAAACAGACCCACTGGGTACCCAATTATGTGAAGGTCAGTGGAAGAAGGATCAATGCTCTTAATTAACATTACAAGTTTAGCAGTTTTTAGATTTTTGATGGCATTAATAAAGTTATTCTAATACCTTCTTCTTGATTGACCTGCCCAAACTCAGGATAAACGCTTTCACAATTGGCTTGAAAACGCAAGGGATTGGTGCATTAGCCGAAGTAGATTTTGGGGCACGCCTCTACCAATATGGATCAGTGATGATGGTGAGGAAGTTGTTGTCATGGATTCTGTCGACAAGCTTGAGAAGCTCTCCGGTGTCAAGGTCTCTTGTCTTTTGTTTTGTTTTGTTTGTCATATCTTTCTCCTGCAACTACTTTTTGTCAAAAAAAAAAAAGCTCATTTTGTCTTTCTGGTGAAACAGGTCTTTGATCTACACCGGCACCATATTGATCAAATTACAATCCCATCTAGTCGTGGGCCTGAGTTTGGCGTGCTCCGTCGTGTAGAAGACGTAAAGATGGATCCTCTGCTCTCTTTCATTTTATCTATAATACTTGGTTATCTCACACTTATTCTTATATATATTACCTTTTTTCAGGTTTTTGATTGTTGGTTTGAGAGTGGGTCAATGCCTTATGCGTACATCCATTATCCTTTTGAAAACAAGGAGCTCTTCGAGAAGAACTTCCCTGGTCATTTTGTGGCTGAAGGGCTTGATCAGACTCGTGGATGGTATGTAAAACCTGCATATGTAAAATCATAGGCTAATGGAAGGTGTTATTATTAGTATGAAGCAAATGTGGTTTTAGAAGTGTATTGAAAAACAAAACAATATTGTTTTTTCTGCTTTGTAGACAGTTAAATAACTGCTGGTTTGGCATATATAGGTTCTATTCTCTTATGGTGCTGTCGACTGCACTGTTTGGAAAGCCAGCATTTCAAAATCTGATTTGCAATGGTATTGTGCTTGATAAGGATGGCAAAAAGATGAGTAAGAGTTTAAATAATTATCCGCCTACTTTGGAAATCATAAATGAGTATGGAGCTGTAAGTTTTTCCTGTAGTTTGCTTCTTTTAAAAAAAAAAAAAAAAATCTTTTATTAGTTATGGAAAATCTTGGCGTGATTAATTAGTAATTTTACGTTGTGAACGCTGACAGGATGCTGTGCGATTGTACCTCATCAACTCTCCGATTGTACGCGCTGAGCCACTACGCTTCAAAAAGGAAGGAGCACTTGGTGTTGTGAGTAATCTTGGTTGTTAATTTTTAGTGTCTGCTTATTTGAGTAGAGATCCATTGTTTGTCTGAACTGTTTTGGTCTCTCTGTATGGGGGTGTCACTAGGTCAAAGATGTATTTCTTCCATGGTACAATGCATACAGATTTCTTGTTCAGAATGCAAAGAGGCTTGAGATTGAGGGTTCTGGACCGTTTGTTCCTACTGATGTAGCAACTTTACGGTCATCAAACGTTCTCGATCAGTGGATTCACTCAGCTACCCAGAGTCTTGTCTGTTTTGTCCGCCAGGAGATGGATGGTTATCGGCTTTATACTGTAAGCTATTTACATGTCTATTTACAAAAGTTATCAATGTCTCGTCGTATTTATCACATTTTTTTTCAGGTTGTTCCATATCTTTTGAAGTTCCTCGACAATCTCACTAACATATATGTAAGATTCAGCCGCAAGAGGTTGAAAGGCCGTACAGGAGAAGATGATTGTCACATTGCTCTTTCAACTCTATACAATGTAATATATAATTGTAAATAGTTGTGGGAATACTATGCTGACCTATTATTTGAACATTATTTGTGTAATGACTAATGTGTCTGGATTTTCAGGTGCTCCTCACTTCTTGCAAAGTGATGACCCCTTTTACACCTTTCTTCACTGAGACGTTATACCAGAATCTGCGGAAAGTACGTGAAGGTTCTGAGGAAAGCATCCATTACTGCAGATTTCCGGAAGCGGACAAAACGGTAATACTGAAGTCCATAGCTCTGTATCCAAAAGGATAACATATGAATTGTCTGACTTTTTGAAATTAACCAGAGAGTGGAGAGGAGGATTGAGCAAAGTGTTGCAAGGATGATGACAGTGATTGATCTTGCTCGGAACATTCGTGAGCGTCACAAGCTACCCTTGAAAACTCCTCTAATGTGAGTGTTGAACTTTATCAGTATTCTGGTTTGCAGCGTCTGTTTGGTTAGATAGAGCCTATACTGAACAAAAAGTAAAAAAAAAAGTAACACATGCTTAACCTTGTTGTATCAGGGAAATCACTGTAGTTCATCCGGATGCAGAATTCTTGGATGACATAACTGGAAAACTAAGAGAGGTCTGTGGTGTATCTTCTTGAAGTTTATTTTGTTTATGTTTTTCTCTGCTGTTATTTTTTTCAAAGAATTTTTCTTTTTCCTTTTTTTGCAGTATGTCTTGGAAGAACTTAATGTAAGATCTCTTGTGATATGCAATGATACTCTGAAGTATGCGTCTCTAAAAGCAGAACCAGATTTCAGGTTTGGTCAAGTTTTTTTTTTTTGCTTTTTTTTTAACCTTTTGTGCTCAATGTAGAAAGCAAATTTGATTTATTCATATTGATCTATATATAGTGTATTGGGAAAACGGCTTGGGAAGTCAATGGGGCTTGTTGCAAAACAAGTTAAAGAAATGTCTCAGCAAGATATCTTAAGATTCGAGGAGGCCGGAAAAGTTACTATTGATGGACACACGCTGGAGCTAACAGATATCAAGGTATCTGAGATCTCATCCTCTGTGTTTTTCTCTTAGAATGAAGAATATGCTTGACACTTTTTTTCTTCCATGTGTTGTTCAGATTGTCAGGCTTTTCAAACGTCCGGATGGTTTGAAAGATACGGAGATTGATGCAAATGGAGATGGTTCGGGTTTTACCTTGTCTATTTTTTTTGTTTAAATCTTTAAATCTGATTTTTCGTTAACATGTAACATTTGCTTTGGTTAATGATGCAGGTGATGTTTTGGTGCTTTTGGATCTACGACCAGATGATTCATTGTATGAAGCAGGTGTTGCTCGTGAGGTAAAAATAGATAATAATTCCGTAATACGCCTAATAAGAAAAAAAAAATACATTTTCTAATAAGAATGTTGTTATATATAGATTGTCAATAGGGTCCAAAAACTGAGGAAGAAGTCAGGTCTAGAACCAACAGACTTTGTGGAAGTGTACATTGAACCACTGGAAAAGGATGAATCTGCTTTGCAACAAGTTGTGAGCTCTCAGGAACAATACATTAAGGAAACAATTGGTTCATCTTTGCTTCCGTCTACGTTGATGCCATCTCATGCAGTAAGTCGTCATCATCATCGTCAACACTCCTTGCACGCTTGCGATAATAAGGCAGAAACGTAATGAATGATATGTGTCTGTTATTTTGTGGCAGGTGATATTATCTGAAGAGAGTTTCCAAAACGTTTCGAAGCTGTCGTTTAAGATTAGCTTGGTTCGTCCGGCTTTGAAGTTCAACAAAGATGCCATTCTTGCATTGTAGTCGGGGACTACTTGTTGTTGAGCGCGAGCAACTGTTGAGGACCCAGTCGCCCTATGTCACACCATCTATCTTTAGTACTTCGTTGTTCTTTGCAAACCTTATGACTTTTCGCGGATCTCAATTTTACTACTTAGAGTAATGAATGTTTTTTCGACTGTTCAACAAACTAATTTGTGTTGGAAAATATTCTCCATATTTTTACTTTTTGCAAAAAAAAAGAAAAAAGATATTCTAGAAACTGTTGACATGATTTTCTTGGTGTTAGATGCAATACAAGTGACATAAACGAACAATACAAGCACTTCTACGGTCAGAACGGTACAAACATTGTCTGGAAGGAATCTTTTCATCAAATGTATCGACTCTTGGACTCAAAACGAATCAGACAAAAAAAGATACAAATAGATAGATATCTGATACAATAACGTACATGTTTTGTATCATTTTTGAATAGTTTGTCATATCCCCTTACATGTAATCAAACAAAACAGAAGGAAGAGAGATTTATCACCATGCATCCCCATAATAAATCTCTAACGTTCTCCGTCACATACATCATGCCAAAAACCATTCAATCATTATATTTATAGTGTTACTCATGGTAGGTTCACTGTCAAGAAACCAAAGACAAGATAAAAAAAAAAGAGAGTTACAAATTGACAAGAGAAGATTCTGTTTATAATATAAAACTAATAGACCGGTTAATTAAGCCAATATACCGATTGTTTTATTGAGTAACCATAGAAGAAGAGCAAGTTCAACGCCGAAAATCGTATGTAACCATGATCTATCCACAAGGAATCCATACACTGTGATCCCAGCTTTGTTGTTCTCTAGATATGTCACTGCAAAACAGAACAATCAAGTATAAAGTTTTGTAATTTTTAAATGTTTAAATCTAATTCATGCATAGAAATAATTGGTTTCTTACCTAGGGCTTGACGTTTTTGATAAGAAATGGTATTGGCGTAGCTGGGATGTATCTTGGTATTAGCAAGATCATCGTCTCCTTCTCCTTCTTCATCGTCAGATGTTGTATCAAGATGCAACGGTCTAATTTGGGACTCAACCATTGAACCTGTAGGAGTTTCGCAATCAAGATGATCGAACGAGTCTACCGTGGCGCACACGTTCCATTTAGCTGCAAGGCTGGTTACAGATTGTGCTTTGTGTGTTATCTTCGTTGCACTTCTCAAACATATGAATACTCCTGTAACCAAACACAACGAACATAACTGTAATAAAAAACATACACAAAACACACATTGGTTAGTAGTAGTAATTAATCTTAATTACAATATAAAACATCTTGTAATGTACTTAAGGGAACTCTAACCGCAAGCTCGCCAACTTCATAGATATTAACTGCAACACTAGCCCTCGTGGTGGTAAGCAACGCCATGAACTGAGTGCCGGTAACAAGAACCAAAGAAGAGAGAATGAATCTCCTGAACCGATGACTAACGATCCTCAAGTTACGACGGATCTTTTGATGCTCGGCGAGAGCTACGCCGACGTCAGCGATCTCAGAGGAGAAGCAGCGTGCGAAGTCGTTGAGACGAAGAGTCTGGAGATGACATGTGATTTGGTAGAGGATGCAGACGGTGATGAAGATGGCGTTACGGTAAAGCCAAGAAGAGAGCTGGAGAGTGCAGGCGAGGACGTTGCTTAGAACAGGGTTGATGAAGTAAGGGATCTGGTTGTAGCCAGAGATGTACCACCAGATTCTGTAGATGGCTTCGAGTGTTAGTGATGGGAGGACGAATATCATTAGGCGTCTCGTTGATCTCTGTATCATGAAGAAACAGAGTAATAATTAATTAATGTAAATCGTACACTAAACAACATCCGACCTTAGCTCAGTTGGTAGAGCGGAAGACTGTAGTCTGTGACAGCAAATCTTTAGGTCGCTGGTTCGATTCCGGCAGGTCGGATTAATTTTTTATTTCGCCAAATTTTTTTTTTATTAATGTACAAAAACGGAAAATCAGAAAATTTGACGCTTCAGCTAAAGGCTAACAACAGAAAACTGTCGGCAGAAATAAAGAATTGCTTTTGCTATGTCATAACATAAAAGTAAAAATTGTTTCCTCTTCAGTGGTTTTTTCTTTTAAAAACTAAAGTTGTAATTACTAAGAAGATTTTTTTTTTTTTTGAATGTTAAATTTTATTCATCAAAAAGCCTTATTACACATAATATGCATACTGTTTTTTCTAGAGCAACAAGCAAAACCAAAGACAAAAGAAACCAACTCCAACCCCCCCAAGTCCCCCTCAACCTTGACCAAAACACTAGCCAAGTTTGGGAGAGCTATAAGATTTTCCTCATTAAAATCCCATTAGAGAAAATTCAAATGGGACAAAATTCTAAAGGGGAAAAAGAGTAAAAATCTTACAGCTAGAAGACATAAAATTTTCCCGACATTGCTACCCACACTTCAAGAATCCTCGAACCACTCTTCAAATAAACCTGTAACCTTCTAAGAAGATTTCATTGTAGCTAGCAAATATTCTATGGAGTTCTATCGAATCTTCTAAATAGAATGATTCTATTTGCAGTCTAATATATGTATGTTTACTTACGGCGTTTACTATAATTTTCAATTTAAAAATGAGAGTGGAAACTAAAAATTAATATACATCATTTGGTCGAACCTGAATTTACGAACGACTTTATCGATTAAAATTAATAAAATAAACAAAATAATGCATTAGAGAAGATTCGAACCTGAATTTCAGCTTCGTATTCGATCCTAACCTTGTCGCTAACATCCCACAGCTTATCAAGAAACAGAAACTTTCGCATACCGAACTTCCTCGACCAATAGGAGAGACTAGCGAACGAGATGCCCGCGAAAAGCGAAAGCGACAGCTGCACCACGGCGTCGTACGGTCGTCGGTGGTGGAAATCGCAGTCGGAGCAGACGAGGACGAAGTGGGAGATCAACGGAGCGCCGATGACTAGAAGGAAGAAAACGGACCACGAGATCAGAGCTGTGCCCCGGTTCGATTGGTCGAACCAGAGCACGATGCTCATGAAGGTGAACCGTGATGCTTGAAACTCTGGCGGTTTGTTGTTGATCGCGCTTGGTCGCGACTCCACATGGAGTAGATGCTCCCGAGATCCTTGAACCGATGATCCGTTCTCCATGGAAGGGTGCTTTCAGAGAGATATTTTTTAGGGTCAAATCAAAGTAAGAGGGGAAAAAAGGCAGAACATAAAAGTCCGCGTTTTCTGGTTTTGTAAGGCATCTGTAATATGTTTAAATACTACAAGTGTATACATATATCTCTATTAGTAAAAGAGAAGTACACTTATAAAATGTCCATGAGTTTTCAATATTATTTACAATGGTATGCCACTAAGCATTTAATTAATCTTTTTTTATTAATGCTTGTCTTTTCAGTTATTTAATGTGTGTTTCCTAAATTTTTTTTTGTCTTTTTCTGTTTAGTTAATACATTTCCAAAATCAAATTCTATTTAATGTGTGTTACCTTTTATGATTTTTGTCTTTTCTGTTTAATTAATACATTCCCAAAATCGAATTCGTAATAAATAAAAAGTTTGGCAACAATAATTAATAAACCTAACTTATATTATTCATTATTTTTTCCTATGTTTTATATATGTGTTTGTGTTT